>NW_015163622.1:840977-910950 GCF_001447785.1 Gekko japonicus
GGGGGGGGGATGTAAACCAGAAGACAGACAGGCAGATCAAGGTAGTCTGATGGTTGCCTGGAAAGGACATAGGGTTGAAGCCTGCTGAGGGTGGGGTCTGAGGAGGAGGAGGAAGAGGGGGACCTCAGACAGATACAATGCCATGCTGCCCACACTCCAGACAAGCTGTTGCCAGTCTCCAGGTGACAGCTGGAGAGATCTTAAAGCTTTGGTGCTACTTTAAAGTGTTGCAATTTATCAACAGAGTAGTGTTTTGGAAAATCTTTAGGAATTGTTTGGTGCATTTACGATGGGGCTCCTGGGGAACTATTGTTGCCAATCTTGGCCCAGCAGCCATCAAACCATTCTCTTCAACCCCCTGCTGTGCAGCTGACTTTCCCCTAGGGTTGCCAATCTCCAGGTGGGACCTGGAGATCTCCCACTGTTACAATTGATCTCCAGATGACAGAGATCAGTTCCCCTGGAGAAAATGGCTGCTTTGGAGGGTAGACCCTATGACATTATACCTGCTGAGTCCTTCTGCCCCCCTGCCCAATGCCCCTCTACAGGATCCACCCCCCAAAAATCTCCAGGTATTTCCCTCCTTAGAGCTGGCAACCCTACTTTCCCCTCAGTGCCTGTTGGTAGGCAGCTAAGCTTGGTCCTGTCACCTACTTTGGCCTTTGGGAGAAAACACATTGGGGTAGTCCTGATAGGGTTGCCAACTCCAGATGGGAAATTCCTGGAGGTTTGAGGGATGGAGCCTGAAGAGGGTGAGGTTTGAGGAGGGGTGGGACCTCAGACAGGTACAATGCCATAGACTCCACCCACCAAACCAATCAGTCCCACATAGGGAACCATTGTTGCCAATCTCCAGGTGAGGGCTGGAGAGCACTCAGAATTACAACTGCTCTGCAGAAGGGAGGGCAGAAGTCAGCTGAAGTCAAAGGGGCAGATAATGGTAGGTTGATGGTTAGCTGGGAAGGAGATGGGGTTGCCAACTCCACCCTCCAAACCAGCCATTTTGTCCTGGGTAACAATTGCTGCCAATCTCCAGGTGAGGGCTACAGATCACTCACAATTACAACTGCTCTTCAGGTAGCAGAGATCAGTTCCTCTGGAGAAAACAGTGGACTCTGTCATTATACCCTGCTGAGGTCACCATAGCAAATTGACACTGTTTGCCCAAAGCCAGAGCACTCCCCCAGAGCCTCTTTCTAGATCTCGTTGTATTGTTTTCACAACGGGCTTTACTGCTAGTATTTAATATCTTGTTAAAACGTTTAGGCAGTCAAAAAGCATATAGTAAGCTTTGTTTTTATAATGGCTGTATGTGCCATGAATTTACTTTCTCTTTGCATGCTTAAGACAAAACAGATTAAAGTCTAATGAGACTTGGTCAAGACACTCAGCAGTACCTAGAAGATCATTGATTGTATGAGTTGAAGGCATTATTGAGGAGGAATAATTTTAAACCTAGAAGTGTCCTGAAGTTGCTGATAATGTTCTGCTAGGATTTTTCAACTGACAGTTAAAGTGAAGTGGACAGACACCAAAATTGGATCATAATGAGTGCAAAACCATGCAGAGATAAATTTTCCTACCAGCAAACTATTTAAGACAGCTGTAACTAAGAAGGCAGAAGTGAACTGAATCCCTTCAGGCATCCTTTCAGCAAATGTTTTCAGCATCTAGGATTTCTGATTCAATAAACTGGAATATCTCCAAACAGAGAAGATTTAATGAGGTACACATTACGCATACCTCTATACATACATTAAACAGAATAATGCTCAAGGGCAGATTAGGCTATAGGAATTGCTTTCTGTGAGAGAGCAAAAAGTTGCAAAATTATCAATGCCTATAGCATTCCGGATTCGCTTCGAAGTGCTGGTGCTTACCTTTAAAGCCCTACATGGCCAGGGTCCGGCATACCTGAGGGACCGCCTTTCCCCATATAGACCCCAAAGAGCACTTCGGTCAGGGTCACAACACCGCCTAGTGACCCCAGGCCCGAAAGAGGCCAGGCTGGCTGCCACAAGGGCCAGGTCTTTTTTGGTGGCGGCTCCTATCTGGTGGAATGAGCTCCCGGAGGAGATTAGGGCCCTGTGGGACCTGTTGCAGTTCTGCAGGGCCTGTAAGATGGAGCTCTTCCACCAGGCTTTTGAATAGAAGCCGCCGCCACCACCACCACCACCAACAATGGGTGACTGTAAAGCAATACCGCTGGGTTAGGCTGACTGGCCATTTGAACAACGGGGCCATAGCATCCCCCTCTTTGACTCAATGTGATGTACAATAGAAGAAGAAGAAAAAGAAGAAGAAGAAATTGGATTTATACCCCACCCTTCACTTGGAGTCTCAGAGCGGCTTACAAACTCCTCTCCCTTCCCCTCCCCACAACAGACACCCTGTGAGGTGGGTGGGCCGGAGAGAGCTCTGAGAGAAACTGCTCTTTTTCAAGGACAGCTGTGCCAGAGCTTGTGACTGACCCAAGGTCA
This sequence comes from Gekko japonicus, assembly GCF_001447785.1. Taxonomy (NCBI): domain Eukaryota; kingdom Metazoa; phylum Chordata; class Lepidosauria; order Squamata; family Gekkonidae; genus Gekko; species Gekko japonicus. The sequence goes on from NW_015163622.1 coordinate 843,458, forward strand.
CATCAGCAGGGGCAAGTGGAGGAGTGGGGAATCAAACCCGGTTCTCCCAGATTAGAGTCCGCACACTTAACCACTACACCAAACTGGCTCAAAAGGGAGCGAGTATGTGAGTCGCGATAGATTCTTGGGAGTTGCCCACTGTAGTTAATTGTTTTAAATTGTTTTAACCGTATTTTATTGCACTGCGTGCCCTAATTGTGTGATTGTGATGTTGTCTTACATCTATGTCTGTAAGCCGCCCTGAGCCCACGTGCAGGGAGGGCGGGATACAAATGTAATTAAATAATAAATAAATAAATATTATCAAGGCTTAATAAGTCACACTTTTCTGAACATCCTTTTAGAATGTGTGAATGAAAGATATTCTGTAGAAGTTTTCAGTTCTTGTAGGTTCAAAGCTCAAAATTAAGATGAGACCACTATCCCATCCACCAAGAACAATCTCCGTGGGGCAAGCACTGGTGTAAAAGGACAGAGATACCCCATTCAGTATTTGGGGTGTTATCATCATGTTCATGGGTTGGGGATGCATCACCTAACACATTGCAGTTTCAGACAGTTATGTCTGACAGTTAAGAACCAGGGCAGGGGGAAGGTGCAGGGCTTTGTACTAGTGCTCTTCCCTCAATCTGTCTCTATATAGGAGAAACCTAATGAATGAATGGGGACAATCTTCTGGTTAGGCATTCTTATTTTGAATGGAAGGGATCTCTAGTTCCAGGTACAGAGAGGTGAAAATAGAAATCTGGAGGAAAGAGAGTGCTTTTTATATAACTAAAATGAGTGAAGTGGAAGAAAGTGAAGGGGTGCTTGATGGAGTCTGAATGTTGAAAACTAACTAGGAAAGGAATTGAAAAGCACCAGTAAGGAAGTGACTAGCAGTGTGGCCATATTGTTTACTTACCAATTTGCATAATGATTACACAGCAATATTATTTGTGCAATTCTCAAGTTATGTTTATGGATATGCATTTTTGAAAAAACCAAGGGGGGGTTGATGAAGAAACCTGAATACAGGTTTTGCCTGATCAAACTATTTTTTTAAAAAAACCTAGTTGTTATTTTTCCTGCCTAGCATATCCTTCAACAGTTCACAGATGAAAATAAGGGCACTCTAGTATATGAGAATGAGGCTGTGGGAAGAATCTGGCAGCCCAGCAGCAGTTTCCCATTAGGGAAGACATGAAGTTGAATCCGGCCACTGATATATCAAGATCAGTATTGTCTGCTCTGATCAACAGTGGCTCTCCAGACCTTTAGGTAGAAATCTTTCACACCAAAATATGTCAGGGGGTTGAACCCGGGACCTCCTGCATACAGAGCAGATGTTCCACCACTGAGCCACAGCCCCTTTTCAAAGGTAAAGTACTTTGCCTGTGCTTAGCAGCACTTTATACTCATTTGTTGTTTATTCTTAAGACATATGTGTCATAAATGCACTAACTGATAATGGGCTATTCACATTACTATGCCTCAGCATGCCTCAGCTGTAAAACAGGGCCAATAACATCTAAGCAGTGTGCATGGAATACGGCACCAATATAAGTGTGTGTGCATTTTATGTGCTTGTGTTGTCTCACTGCTTTGAAGCATGTTGCTTGCATGCCATTTTAGTTCTTGCTTTCTGCCTTTTGAGTCTGGATTGAGTTGGGCCCCACCATTGTTCACCAGACCTTATTGCTAGGCCGTCAGACTCTGCCTTCAGCTTCAGCCACACATGCACAGAAACATCGCTATTGATTAACAGAATGACTGGTGTGCCGGGTTTCTGGTCCAATCTCAGCTCACCCATGAGTACATTTGGTAATTGCAGGCAAGCTCCTGTCTTTCATCCTCTGCCTTCTATTTGCAATGTAGAGATAACAATGCTGGCCTACTTTACAGGGATGTTGTAAGTTCGGATGAGCATGAACCTCATCACAAACCTAATTTCACGATGAACATAGTCAGTTCATGGTTTGCAAACTGAGTTTCATGCCTATCCCTATCCTCGACCCTCCCATAACCCTCCACGTGGTTTTCAGAGGTTCATGGGGCTTGTGGGGAGAGGCTTGTGGGGAGAAGCTGGGGGGAGCAAGAGGTATCGCTGAAATGGCTTGCATCCATTGCAGCCTGACAACGGGGCTGGTGCGCCCATCAGCTGTTAGGCTGAAAAAGCGCCAAGCCATTTCAGCTATCCCTTTCACACACACACCCCACTTCCAAGCATTCCTTTTAAATGGCTTTTGCAAGCTGCACAAAAGTGAATTCCAAGTGGTGACCTCAGCTGGAAGTGATGAACTCACTGCTTGGACTTCACTTGCATGTGGCGCCACTTGCAAAAGTCATTTAATGGGAACATTCCCTTAAAATAGCTTTAGCAAGATCTCCCTCCCTTTCATTCTACTGGCCTCAGGGAGCAGCCACCAGCAGGAAGGAAAGAGGGAAGGTCTCAAATCTCCCCCCTTCCATTCTGCTGGCCTCAGGGAGCAGCCCCCAGCAGAAAGGAGGGAGGGAAGACCCCACCACCACATCACAAACCTCACAAAATGAACCGTTTTGTTAAATGGGGAGGTTTGTGAAGGTTCGTGTGACCCCATGCGAACTATAAACTAGGTCAAATCTCCATTTTCCCAGTTCGCACTCATCCTTAGTTGTAAGTACTAGACATATGCACAAAGGTCTTTTGTGTCAGAATTTGCTAATTTTTGTGTAGTTTGTTAGCAACTCTAGATGTACAGAGCTTAGGCTAAGTGCTGCATCAAGACTAAATGAAGTGCTAAGCTAATTAGCATGGAATATTCAGCTGCTACAGATCTGAAGAGGCAAGCACATATGGGTCATGACACACTTGCAACAGCTGATTAGAATTATTTTCTCTCTACTATCTAAATGTGCACAACTCTCTTACAGAAAGATTTCTATCCATAGTAAGAAAGTTTGAATCACAATATATTGACTTTGACACACACCCATTTGAACTGGGTGGAAATCTATATTTCATTTTAATATTACAAAAGGGTTTATGGTGGGGTTAGACAGAGAGGCAGGGATGACTTGAGCAAATATGTTGGGTGGCAAAAGAGGCATTTGAAGCTGGGTCTCCTTAGCCAAAACCATTATGTTCTCCCCTGCCCCATGCAGCCATGTAAATGAGGCAAAAGAAAATCCTGCATGCTCTATCATGCTTACTGAGAGAAAGTCTTCGGGTACATCTATGTTTATGCGTTTCCATATTTCCAAAAGTCATTTGATTATATTTGGATTATACCCTGTGCTCTTGTTGCAATTCATGGTTTCTTTGTAAAAACAGATATTTTACTCTTGTATTGCCGTCAGGACAATGGTGCATTTGTGTTCATGATCCTTTGGCAAAGAAGCAGAGGAGAAAGAGCACTCCAGGCTTATAACAGTTCTGATAACAAAATGTACCTAGGAACAATTTTGCTGATATAGCCACTACAGTACCTTCTCTGTAGACCAAGTCTGTCCTGCAATGTTGAAGCCGTATATGAGTTGCATCATGGTTGAGCCAGAATAGCTGGCACCTTGGTTATGTAAAGGCACTCAGGGTGGAGTGTGAATCCTTTCCAAGCTATATGAATTATGCCAGCTCTGACCACTCGTTGCTGTGGTGTATAGCAGTGGTATCACTTCTGGTGGCAGAGCACATTTAATTGCAAAAACAAAACAACCCCACACAAAAATAACATTAGAAAGAATTAGGGTTGTCAGCCTCCAGGTGGGGCCTGGGGATCTTCCACTTTTGCAACTGATCTACAGCTGACAGAGATCAGCTTCCCTGGAGAAAATGGCTGCTTGGAAGGGTGGACTCTTTGGCATTGTACCATGCTGAGGCCCTTCCCATCCCCAAACCTCACCCTCTCCTGGATCCACCCCCAAAGTCTCCAGGTATTTTCCAACCCAGACCTGGCAACCCTAGAAAGAATATTCTTCATGCTAAAGGTTCTTCACACAATACATTATCTTATATAGCAGGCAGAAGCCAAACAAGAAAACAGAGTTGGAAACCTGGTTTTCTACTATTACAAGAGCTTACTATTGGTTGGAGAATGCCAGACTGTTACGGTTTAGTAAGGTAGAGCAGTTCCTTCATAATTGTAATCACTTTTCTAACCTATAATGCCTGTTACAGACACTGCCCGTGAATAGCGCATACTGTTTGTACATGTGGTTACACTTTCACAGTTGAAGCAACTATGTAAGTGTAATGTATTTAACCCGACCGTGTGCGAGGCGAGTTCTCCACGCAGTTATGCTTAGCCTCTGAGCTTTGCTCCGGGAGACAATGGCCCGAGTGGATTCTAGCCCACACCAACCAGAGGGCTAGGTTCCTGGTCGGGACCTATGGAACTCTTGGCCACTGTATATAGCCTATCACTGAGGGGGGGGTGTTCTTGGGAGTGGGTTTACTGAGCATATAAGCCGGCCTGTGAGCCGGGGTTCCTCGTCTTGTTCTGCACCTATAATAAAGTATGAGAGCTGAAATCACTTGCCAGTCTCAGTACTTTTCAGTAAGCATTTTTACTACCTGGACCAGACACTTGTAGTCAATTTAGACTGTGCATAGAAGATGGCAGATCAAAGTAAAGTGTCCAGTAAGATGTTGGCCTGGTCCAAACATCCATATGTTCCTGACACAATCCTATCTCTTGGAAGACTGCTTCAGTTATAGCCAATGACACCAAAAATGTGACAAATTACATTGAAGCCAAATTAATTTCAGATTTTCAAATTCATCAACTCACAAGTGTTATGCTACTGAATATTTCAATTATAATATTTGTTCCTTGCCTTCTCCTTTAATTCACTAGATCCTTATAAGTTCTGGAGTAGGACATCAGTGTAATTGAAATGTACAGTGAATGCTGGTAGCTGTGGAATCATATGCCACTTCTGCACAGTCATTTTTGTCACTCATTTGTCCCTATTGCTTTGGGTCTGGGCCCCCTTTCCACATGTGTTTTGCTCCCTCTGGGACTACTAGAGAGAGCAAAAGACATTGGAGGGAAAAAACCCTGAAGCAATAGGGACAAATGAGTGACAAAAATCACAGTATGGAAGTGGACATAGAATCATTGGAAGGGACCTCTAGGGTCATCTAATCCAACCCCCTGCACAATGCAGGAAATTCACAAATATCTCCCCCACACACCTGAAGTGACCACTGCTCTATGGACAGAATAGGGCAAAAAATGTGGTGATTGTGGAAGTATTGAGAGAAATTGAATCAATTAAACACTAGTATACCCTTGACCGAAGAACAGTACACTCCTTCTATCTGGGATGGTTGTCCTCTTCGACCGAGCACGCAGCTTCAGGAGGGACGCACATGGAGGGGTAAAGGAGGTAGGGGACACCCGCCTAGCCAGTCAGATCAGCCGAATCAACCCTGGTGATCAATGGGGTGACAGATGTCATAGCCAGATCACCCTCACATCCATTTTTAAACACTAGTGTATACAAGGGTCCTTCCATTGTCAACTGCTACTGATTTCGTACTTTTTTTTTTTAATCCCCGGAGGGATATTTTTTATTATTTTTATATAAGACTACAAAAACTACAAAGAAAATATAAGGGAAGGGGACTACATCTAAGGATAAAGGATAGATAACCACACTATACTAAAACCCCAAGAGGAGGAGATCATATCTGTGTTAATCTAAGTGTTATTAATAAAAGTATTAGTACAACAATGTAGAGTTCTTGTTTGTTTCGGCTTCAATGTTAGTATGTTACTTGTTGTGAGAGAACTTTCTGAGCATCTTCTTGTTATTTGCTTCAAAAGGCAATTTTCAGAGTCCTTCTGCCTTTACTTCGGTTTTCTGTCTCTGAAATCATATGTAACTTTCGTTGTGCCTGCACCCGTTTCTACAGCAGAGTCCTCATCCGTTCCAGAGGTAGCAGAGTCACTTGATTTCGATTCTCCATCTTTGGATTCTTCCTCCGATCCCAACTGACGTCTCAAAAATTCTTTGGCTTTAAAAATTGAGTCAATCTTTTCTCTTTTGTTGTTGATTTTAAAGATGACACCCTCTGGGATCGCCCACCTGTATGAAATTTTATTGATTTGAAGAAAAGAAATTAAGTCCTTATAGCTTTTCCTCTTTTGGCGAATTTCAAATGGAATGTCTTTTAAAGTTTTAATGTTCGTATTCCCCATTTTCAGTGGAGTTGCTGAAGTCGCTTTTAAAATAGCATCTCTGGTCTGTCTTCTTGAGAATCTGACCACAATTTCTCCAGGCAGGCTTTTAAAAAATATATAATTGGAGTATGCCCTATAAGCAGTCTCCATCTCTTTTACTACTTCATCCGCTGTTGAGCCTATTGCTGGGGTGATGATCTCGCTGAGCAACTTCCTCAGATCCTCCTTTTCCGATTCAGGAACTCCCTGGAATCTGAGAATCATGCTGGCTTTTTCCATTTGTAGCTGTAACAAACGGTTTTCTTGGAAGTTTTGTTTTGCTTCAACTTCCCCCATTCTTTCCTTCATTTTCTTGTTTGTGGTGTCTATCTCTTTAATTCTCTCAGCTGTATGCTCCACCTTCTTTGCCGTTTCTGCCAGTTGGAGCTGCTGGGATGTGAAGTTTTGATTCAGTGAAGTCAGTTGCTGGTTAATACCATCGAGTTGCTCCATCACCAGCTTGAGCATATCCGCTAACATTTTCATGACGTCTGCTCCCTCTTCCGGTTTTGGGCTCTGACTACCCGCCGGGTTCTTTTAAACTTTCTTTGCGAGGCCGCCATTTTAAACGATTGTTTACAATTCCAAACCGCTTCTCACGGGCTCGAAAAATTGTCACCTCGATGGCAGCGCTAAAGTAAGTCTCTCAAAACAAAGTCACTGCTTGTTTTCCCCTGCCCCCTTTGTTACGCTTATCTGTCCATTTGCACAAGAGGCGTCCCTCTTTGCGCTCCACTTTTCCCACGGGGGGGGTTAGTTCACTTTTAGAATATTCAGTTTATTTTGAACTCACATTCATTGTCAGTCATTTCTCTGACCTCGCTCACAGTAATCGATATTCCGCTCAATCTCCAGCACTTGTCCTGGTCGAATCAGCTTGTGTCCGAGGGCCACACAGCAGCAGGACCGTCAGGGCGGAGGGAAGCCTCAATTCTCCGGCATTAAGCCGTTGAAGAGGCTGCCCCTCAAAAGCCCTCTGGCCTGGAGCCTATCGCAAAGGCTCCATGTGAGTGCTACTTGAGGTAGCCCCTCTCCATACCGCTGGTGTGCGTGTCGCTCCCCCGAGGTCGGGGGAGAACGACTGCCATCGCTGATCCACAAACCGGAAGTCCTGATTTTGTACTCTTGTTGAAAAAACTCTGCAAGACTAACAGGTTTGAACATTCATCTAGGCATTAGATTCTTTTAAAACGGAGCCCAAATCTATTGGGTGCTAGACAGTTTGTCTTATCTCTCTTATGTACAGGGAGTTTTTTCTCTTACAGGGAGTTTTTTCTCTTTGCCTTGTTTTCTTTCAAGCAATCGTAAGGACAGAATAAGTTCTAGCAGTTATACTTAATGGTTTTGTACCTGGTTGATAGTATTTATTTATCTAATTCTCAACAGTTCCCTCTGCATGTAGATACTTATTTCCACAGATAGGGGCACACTCTCCTTCAACAGGTTTTTCTACAGACTCAGGAGCTGCAGAAGAATGCAAAAAGCTTTTAAAAAACTTATGGAGGGTTGAATCCCCCCCATACCTTTTGAAATGGCCACCACAGGGATCTACTCATGGCCCCGCTGCATAGACAATGAGAGATAGACTGAGATAGCGAGAGAGAGAGAGAGAGAGAGAGAGAGAGAGAGAGAGAGAGAGAGAGAGACAGACAGACAGACAGACAGACAGAAAGCAAAAGCAGGACTGGATCTCGGATTGGGGAGGATTCCTCCTGCAGTATGAATGGCTAAATAGCAGGGGATTTGGAGCCAGGCCTGGGACTAGGATTGCCCGCTGCAGGCTGGGAAATTCCTGGAGATTCTGTGGTGAACTCTGAGGAGTGCAGAGTTTGGGGAGGGGAGAGGCTTCACTGGATATAATGCCACAGAGTCCACCCATTTTCTTCAGGGGGACAGATCTCTGTTGTCTGGAGTTCAGTAGTAATTCTGGGGAATCTCCAGGTCCCACCTGGAGACTGGCAAACCTAGGCCTAGCAGCACCCTCTGGGTGACTTGAGACCAGCTGACTTGCATGATTCAATTAGGCCTGGCTGCTTGCTACTGTTCAACAGCAGCCACCCTATGAAAGTCAGTGTAGTATAATGGTCAGAGCTTCAGAATAGGGTTTGTGAGACCCAGGTTTAGATCCCCATCTTGCTGTGGAAGCTCACTGGGTGATTTTGGATTAGTGACATACTTTCAGTGTGGATAAAAAGGAGGAAAGAATAGTGTAAGCTGCTCTACATCTTACAACAGCACTACAGATAAGATTAGAATTTCAACAGCCAATCCATATGCAAAAGAATCTCCTGAGGAAAGCTCCTCCATTATCATGTCACAGCCTGGGAAACTCCTACAAGATAATGACTCAGCCCTACCCCACCTTCCTGAGTAGACATAAATTACCTGCCTACCATTTTTTTCTCACATTGACACAAAGAATACCCCAATCTTTCTGTGTTATACCTCTGAGGATGCCAGAGACAGCTGCTAGCGAAACATCAGGTACTACAAGGCCAAGACCATGGCCATACAGCCCAGAAAATCTACAACAGCTAATGCCAACAAACCACAGGAACAATGTATATGTGTTTGTGGTACCGCAGGTGAAGATCTATTCCACTATATTATGGTTTGTCCTTTATATTCAGACCGAAGAAGCAGATTTCTATCTGGAATTTTAAGCCAACTTTGCAACTTACCTGACAATGAAAAGTTGGTTTTCCTCTTGTCAGATATGTATCCCCTGGTTACTCGCACAGTAGCACTTTTTGTACTTGCAGCCAGAAACGTTAGATCCAAGGATGTTTTCTAGAGCTACAAAACTGGTAGCATAGCCTTTATGATTTTAAAACTTTGTTTTATTTGTTCAAATGCTATACAGTCTTATTCTGAAGGCTTTGTTTTTAGAACAGTACTTTTGAACCCTAAATTTATATTTTGTATTTATATTTTATATTGTAACGGCCAATGGCCATATACAATAAACTTACTTAATACTACTACAACAGCTAATGAACTCTGGTCATGAAAGCCTTCGACCACATATTAAGCTGCTTTAGTCCCCACTGTGGAGAAAGACCATAGTTTTCCTTAGTAGAAGCTGCAGAGGGAAAGGAGATGGAAAGCTGAAGACAGATGGGTAGATAAAGGTAGGTTGGCTGTTGGGTGGGAAGGTGATAGGGATGCCAACTCCAGGTTGGGAAATTCCTGGATATTTGAGGGGTGGAGCCTGGGGATTGAGGTGGGGAGGGACTTCAGACAGATATAATGCCATAGACTCCACCCTCCAAAGCAGTAATTTCCCCCAAGGAAACTAATGTTGCCAACCTCCAGGTGAGGGCTGGAGATCTCCTGGAATGACAAGTGATCTCCAGAGATCAGTTCCCCCAGAGAAAATGGCTGCTTTGAATGGTGGAGTTTATGGTACTATACCCAGCTGCGGACAGTTCCAAGTGCAAACCTCATCCTCTAAGGCTCCGCCTCCAAATCTCCAGGAATTTCACAACATGGAGCTGGCAACCCTACGAGGAACTGATTTCTGTATTTGGGTAATCTGTTGTGATTCCTGGAGAGCAGCTGCTGCCACTGCTGCTGTGAGGAGGGAGGAAGTAGGTGGGAGGCCAGGAGAGTGACAGGGGCAGAAAGAGTGATGGGGTGGGGGCAGAAAGGAAGTGACAGGCATGGAGGGGCGACAGAGTAAGAAAAGGGGTGGCAGGAAGGAGAAAGAGGGTGAGAGAAGTAGGGAGAGAGGGGAAGAAGCACAGGGTGGGGGGAATGGGATAGCCACTCCCGCAAGTTTCTTGCGGGTCCCCACTTGTGAAGTGGGGGGAATGGGATAGCTGCTTCTGCAAGTTTCTGGTGAGTCCCCACTTGTATAAATACAATATTCTAAAATATAACAACCCCTTTATTTTGTAAATTAATCTACACAAAAAGCTTGCTAAAAAAATAAAATGCTGACCAGAGAATTCTCAAAGGAATAACTGTCAAGCCTGCTATTCTGGTAGTATATAATTGATCAAATAACACAATAAAAGGCCAATAAATGTAAATGTATTCAGCTCCCACTGAAGTTGCATAACATTATTTAATAATGTTGCAACCTATGAATATTTGGGAAGCATCATTTTCCTTTGTGGCACTGGATATTCACCAAAGGGCTTCACTAATTAATGGGATTAACTCCAAGTAATGGAACTGAAAGCTAATAACCACACGAGATGGTCTAGATCAGGGGTGGCCAAACTGCGGTTCAGGAGCCTCATGTGGCTCTTTCACACATGTTATGCAGCTCCTGGCAGGGTGGCTGGGGAAACGAAGGGGAAGCATGCCTCCCCGATCTGTCTTCCCTTCCCCAGCCAGTGTTCCTCCTCTTGGGTAGACTTGAGGTCTGGGGGAGGGGGGGGAGAAGAAAAAGCAACTATAACTTTAAATGCATTCTCAAAGCCCCCCCCCCCCCGGCTAGCTTGGAGAAGGCATTCATCTCTTTAAATCCCTTCTCCAAATCAAGCCAGCCAGCATGGAAGCAGGGGGGGGCTTGGAGGATGCATTTAAAATTAAAACTTGCTTTCTCCCTCCTCTCCCTCCCTCCATCTATTTGCTTTCTTTCTAATTTCTTTCGCTCTCTCTTTCTTCCCTCTCTCCCATGTAAAGTTAAATGTGTTCTCCAAGCCTTGCCACACCAGCTGGCTGGCTTGACTCAGAAAAGGCATTTGTCTCTTTAAATCCCTTCTCCAAGCCAAGTAGGTGTGGCAGTAGGGGGCTTAGAGAACACATTTAAAGTTAAAGGCATTCTCCAAGCCCCCGCCCCAGAGGCCCCACCCACCAACTTGGAGAAGGCATTTGTCTCTCTAAATCCCTTCAGCAAGCTGGCTGGCATGGGGAGGGGTGGGGGTTGGAGAACACATTTATAGCTAAAGTTGCTTTCTTTCTACCTCTCCCTCCCTTCCTCCTTTCCTCCCCATTTATTTGCTTTCTTTCTACCTCTCTCTTTTTTCCCTTCCTTCCTGCGCCATCTAGTTGCTTTCTTTCCACCTCTTTCTCCCTTCCTTTCTCTTCCTTCCTTCCTCTCCCTCCCCCATCTATTTGCTTTCTTTGTTTCTGTTTCACTCTCTCTCCTCCTTTCTTTCCACCTCTTTCATTCTTTCCACCTTTCTCTTTCTCCCTCCCTCCTCATCTCTTTGCTTTCTTTGTTTCTCTCTCTCTTCCTTCCTCCTTCCCCTCCCTCCCTCCATTTGCTTTCTTTCTCTGTTTCTTTCTCCCTCCCTCCCTTTTTCTCTTTCTTCCTTCCCCCCTTCCCCATCTATTTGTTTTCTTTGTTTCTTTCTCTCTTTTTTTCTCTTTACCTCTTTCATTCTTTCTTTCCACCCCTCTCTCTCTTTCTCTCTCTCTTAGACAAATAAATATCATTAGTAAATAAATAAATATCAATATCTGTTCTACCCCTTTTGTTTTTATTTTGGCAGTCTCATTTAATGTTAATAAAAAGCAAATTAGCATTTTTCCAATAAATACGTGTGTAATATTTGTTAATGTCTTACAGCTCTCAAACATCTGACATTTATTCTATATGGCTCTTAGTTAAGCAAATTTGACCACCCCTACTCTAGATTTTATGGGGAAACATGGTCTAAGCAAGATGTTTACAGCCACTTGCCTAAGAAAGTGGTCGGAGAAGTTAATGTCATCTGGGGGTTGGTTGCCAGATCACTAGCATCCTAAACTGAGACTCATGTTGTAGGGCATGGTGATATATTGGGAATGGGACTTGGTGATCTCACATTGGATAGCAGCACTAATGGTAGGACTTCTGTGCATTTTAACACTATGAATTGTACCATATGTAAACTAAATTGGAGAGTATCACACATATGTGAAAAAAGAGCATTGGAATTAACTATACACCATATGCAAAATGAAGTTTAGCTGTCAGTGCCAGATAATTGCCTCTTATCTCCAGTTTACATGTGCAGCTGTTACAGCTAGCAGGCTTATATAGAGGTCCTGAGATTTCAACTGGCCATTTTGAAATCTTGCAAATGAGCTCCAAAACCTGAGTATTGGGGCCAAAGCATGAGATCTGGCAGACTACTTGGGGCTCTGAACTTGCTTTGGTGATGATAACACCACCACCATTACTTTCCATGTCTTCCCATCTTCACTAGCAAATGGGAGACGGATACTAAAGCCTACAAAGGGTCTGAGCTTTGCTTTACCAGCAGGCAGTTTGTATAAATGGAATGGCATTTTACTAAGAACACAGCCCTGCCACATAATTTTGGTAGCATTTGAATGATTACATGGATCTGAAACTCGTTCCCATAACAACTGCAAATCAAAAAAATGCAGCTGTACCTTGGGAAAGTAATGAAGAAAGGAAATTACAGGAGTGCTTTTTGTGGCCCATGTATATTTTCTGCTTCTTTAAGTAACAATGCATTTACATTTATCTGAGTGGTCTAGGGAACAATCAAAATGTTCAGATAATCACAAGATCAGGTGAATAAAAGAATAAATTAAAAAGTTACATAAGGAGCAGGTATCACAGGATAAATGAATAGTGGGAGGTGCCTTTCCTTTTGAGAATGTGAGTGGGTCAGCTTTCGCTGACATGTGAAGTTTCATATGAACAGATTTAAATTTTGTATTGTGTTCTATGTTTCAATAAGCTCCTTAACCAAAATATGGGGTCAAATTAACCTGGAGAAGTGGGGGGGACACTATACCCCATTTGCAGCCTTCTACAACTACATGTATTCCTCAGCCTTATTGAGGTATTGTGGTGTTTCAAGCCAGCCTCCCCTAGATTAGCAAAGTATGCTGATATAATTTTTTTTGTGTGTTTGTTTTTTTCCTTGCATAAATTAATAGGGGCTGAGTGGGCCAACCAGCACCTATCACTTTATGTAAGGAAATTTATTTGTAGAGAAAATATGTCAAAACAGAGTGTTGGCCTTTTTGGATTTGTCCGTTTGGATGCTTAGCTTGTAGCTGTTCACCAGCCAGCAGAAGGAACGCATTGGAAATTTGCTAAAGGGCTGCTTTAAAGCAAAACAGCAGCTCCAGTAAAGAATGAAAATGAATTTCACTCTCTGCTGAAGCTCCAGAGGGAAGACCCAAAGGCTGGAAATTTGATGGCAGAAACAGAGCTAACAGAGTTTTATCTAAAGTGAAATCTGAGGTGACTTAGACTATTCAGGCGGTTACCAGGGACCGTCTTCCCAGATGTGTGCTGTCTTCTCTGATTCCATTTTGGCTTAATTCACTTTGGCAGCCATTGTAGGAGCTAGCAATGCCATGCTTTGAAGAAGGGAGGTCAGGGCTCTCCTCAGGCTATGCTAAAGAATGGCCAAAACTTTGGGCAGGAGACTGATTCTCTGATGGGACATCTATTTGCCTACCCACCACCACAGGGGTTTGCACTGACCTTGATCTATCAATGTAATTTGTTCGGGAAGGACAAGTCTTCCTGAGTACAAAATCTAAGTACTATCAAGCAGCCAGGAGGGCTTGACTGTTTTTGCCAACCTTGTCTGAATGTCTTATACCAACCTGCCATAAGCATGGGTAAAGCCTCCCTTCTGCCATCCCTTTTCTCCTCTGGGTCTTTGTAGTTATCTCTTTGATATTCTTTTGTGCTGGCTCCTATAACTATTGCTGTTCTGCCAGCCAAAGTTCTGCAGTCTCACCCCTCTGCTGGCTCAGAGGCAGGAAACTCCAACCTTCTCTTCTGGAACCAGCAAATCTTCTTACTATTTCCTTGGGATCTTCGGAAGCTCTGCCTAAAGGTCCCTTATGCTGATCCTGTGAATCATTGAAACAGACAACATATTGTGCCTGGAGTGGGGAGCAGCCGGATTGGGGTGGGTGGGAAGGACAACACAGGCATACTGTGCTAGGAGGAATCAGACCACAACTCTATCGATTACAGTTTCATCAGGTCTAGGCTCAGCATGAGCTGGGGACAATAGAGGCAATTGACAGCCCAAATGCTGCCAGCACCTTCCCAAACCACCTGTTGGGGTAACTGAGGGCAGAGGGCTAACATTAAGGCTGAAAGTGGCAGAAACCTCTATTCCTAGCCATCACCATCCTTCTGGGGGTATGGCGAGCCCTGAGGTTGGCTGTCCTGCACCCACCCCTTCAAGCCCCTTCAGGGGATTCCCCTTTTGGTCATGCAGGGAGCTGACTCTGCACAACCAGAACTATGTTCCCCCGCCAATGCCTAAATGCTATAGGAGGCAGGCAGTTTAGGAACCTGTAGTACACATACCAATCCAGCTTAGAGATCCACAAGCCATATATTGTTGCCCTCTGCGGAGCAACGTACTCCATCCAGTCTGTAAAGACCACCTTGCTTGTGGGAAAGTCCTGGATGCTCTATCACCCCAACTCATGGTCTTCAACAAGGCCCCAAGTGCTTTGAAGAGGTGCACTCCATCCAGCTGCAGAGACCTCTCACTTAGGGGAGAAGTCCTGGATGCCCAATCAGTCCCGCTCCGTAGGCTAAAGCAAGGCCCCAGAGTGCCCAGAGTGTACTTCATCTGGTCTGCCAGCACCACCTCACATGTGGGAAAATCCCAGGTGCTTAATCATCCAACACCTTGGACTAGAACAAGGGCCCAGAGTGCCTTTGAGTGGTATATTCTGTCTGGCCTGTTAAGGACCACCTCTCTGTGAGAAATTCCTGGGTGCTCAATCACCCCGCCACATGGGATCCACTGTGGGGATTGCTCCAGGTCATCCTGGGCTGCAAAACATAAAAAATAAAACATGGACATGGTGTGCGGTAACCACAAGCAAGGTTTAGTATCAGGTGTCCAGCACATGCCCCTCCATTCCGGCTGTGTGATGTCTGGGGGGTCCCGGTCCAAATTTTGATGTGTGATGTTTCTCCCAGTGCACATAGCTTGTGCCCTCAAACTTACACTGCCTTCCTTCTATGTGGTGCAACTAGAGAAAAAAATGAGTTAGAGGTAGGCCACCAAATGCTTGTTTGTAGGATTTGAATGCAGGGTAAAGATCCCTAAATCACAAGTTCTGCTTCCCCTAACTGGTGAATGTGTCAGTTTTCCAAGCTAGGCAGTCTGTGGGAGACAGGAAGAGGTTTTCCCCAACACTGAGCTTAATTCCACAAATTGGTTGGAGTTCTGGGTAAGAGTAACAAGCTCTGGGTAAGAGTAACAAGGCAAACTCTTTGTAGGAATTTGAAGAGAAGTTAGAATAATTAGTGAATATTTGTGACAGCTCCCATTGGGGAGGTTGCATTATGAACTTATGAGGTCAGAAATAGTGGGCAGTATCCTACTACTCTGTCTGTGCATGGAATGCAGAGTGCTTATCCATTCTTCTCTGCTCCTTCAGCCCCTTTCAAACCCTGACAGGGTCATAGCCAGCTAGGGTTGTGGGACCCTCATGGAGGAATAGCATTGCAAGTTGGCTGCTGAAGTGAAGAAAGAGAAGGGGGTGAAAGAGCTACTCCTCTCTTTTTGGAGGGAAAGGGTTGATTTCATTCTCTCATCACCCACTCATCTATTCACCCTCATCTCTACAGCATGACTTGAACACACATTTGCCAGGAAATGTGATTCTGTGGGTGAGTTGATTCCCCTTATGTTTTCTAGCTTATTTCACTCTATGCCCTCTTTGAGATACAGAGCAGCACCCCCCCCCCAACAAGTCTTACTCTATCCTCTAGAGAGTTTATATACAGAGATAACATCCCATTTATTTTTCCCTTTCCAGCATGTTTCTGCAATGCCCACTAAGTTGCCATTTAGTACCAAGCAGTCCACCTCCTCACCCTGGCTCAGAGGTGTCTAGCATTGGCTTATAAACAACTGAACCTCATTTCCCGCTCGGATGATCCTTGCCCCCTGTGGCCCACTGATCTCCTCACATGGCCCTCATTTACTTCCCTTGTCTCATTTTCATGTTGTGGGATGCTTCCCCCATAAATATTACTGTGAACATTTACCCCTTCTCCCCTTAAGGATGCGTCATATGAAACCGAAGATCCCCAGCTCCTGTTGGCTCCCCCAGGAACTGGCTGCAATAAGATATCACAAGTCAGTATATAAAGTCCTGTAGGCAAGAAACAAAGTCTATTTTGTTAAAATGCCTGAATTTTGACACTGGAACAAATTGTGGTTATAAGTAGGACAAAGATTTCCTAACAAGGTACTCTTCATTCTCAGTACCATCGATGTGTGGAAGAGAGAAGCCGTGAGTTGGAGGACATTAGGCTTCTTTGTATCAGGTACAAATTGTGGCTTTTTTGCAGCATTTGAATGCAGTCTGAAAAAAATACTGAAGCAATTTGGTAGGTTCAGGTGATAGAGATATGGAAATAGAATCTGTTAAAGGTAAGTTTGAGTGGTAACTGCATATAGTATACTTCACAGTTTTCAGAATCTATATACTAATATCGGCCAAATCTTTGGATACTTAAATCTGCTGACAGGAGCTGTGAACAGGCAACACAGATATTTCTATAAACCTGAAAAACACCCCTGGTTGGCAGAAAAAAATGGGAAATCTAAGAAAGAATACTTTGGGTTTTTTTAAAAAGTCAAAAATTATTAAAGCCCCTGGAGCTTTAAGCAATGGATTCCCTCAGTGGCTGTTGCTAGGCAACTACAATATTCCAGGTTGGGTTTCTTTGAGTAAAAAGGCAAAGGCAGAGATCTTTCCAGGCCTATTTTGGCCTTTGAGGGAAGATTCATTGAGGCCAGGCCTGACTAGGGTTGCAAGCACCAGGTTGAAAAGTTTGAGATTTTGTGGTGGAGTGTGAAAAGGGCAGGGTTTGGGGAGGGGAGAGCCAAATATAATGCTATAAGAGTCCACCCTCCAAAGCAGTCATTTTCTCCAGGAGGACAGATCTCTGTTGTCTGGAATTCAGTTGTAATTCCGGGAGATCTCTAGGTCCCACCTGGAAGTTGGCAGTCCTAGGCCTGGAAGCAACCTCTTAAGTGACTTGATACCAAGTGAATGCATGGCTCAACTAGGCCTAGCTGCTTGCAACAGCAGCCACCCTATGAAAGCCAGTGTGGTACAGCAGTTAGAGCTTCAGAATAGGGTCTGGGAGATCCAGGTTTGAATCTCCATCTTGTTGTGGAAGCTCACTGGGTGATTTTGGACAAATCACATACTTTCAACCTAACCTACCTCACAGGGTTGTTGTGCGGATACAAAAGTAGAGAGGAAACAATGTAGGCTGCTTTAGACCTTTTCTGCACATCAGTGTTGCTGCTGTTTCTCAGTGAGTTGAATCCCTAGCTGATGCTCCAACTTTGCGGCACCCATTCCACAAAACGATATTTATTTTGGGGAATATTTCTTTAATTTGGACCCTCCCCTCCCCATGTGTCCCGCACTTCCTTTGAAAAGGGTTTGTGCAGCCATGTCATCATGTACTTCATCAGCAGCAGAACCTCCTTTTTTACACATGTGCAGTAATGTTATAACATCATAACATGTTTGTTTGTTTTTAAGGGCTGGATGTATTTTGGGGAACCAACTAAGAAAATGTCCTGCGATCATCTAACTGCATACACCAATTCATAACAGTGTTATTCAATAACTAAAGAATGCTAAATGGGAACACTGCACATGTTGAATTTCCATGATTGTCAAATCAGTTATATAATTCAATTATTTTTAGATGGTTAAAAGACTGAATTGTCATTGAAAATACATCAGGAGGTATAGGGGAAGAGAAGGGGTGGGGGGAGAATGAAGAAACAATACAAGCGCAAGGCAACAAAACTTACCCACAAAAAAATTGAAAGGACAAGAACTTCATGGACGGGTAATTGCATGGAGAAAACTACATTAAACCTCACTGCTCATTTTGTCCCTGTGTTATAATGCAGCATTTTATTCTGTTTTTTTTAAAATCAGCATTGTAATGTAATCAAAATGATACTTTAAATAGTCTGTTGTTTGGGGGACTTCGGTGGGTGGGGTGTACATTTGATGCTGACACCACAAAAGGGCTGTGGGAAACAAAATTTGATTTCAGGAATTCTACACTTAAAAAGTTTGTACTCCAAGGGGGGGGGGGATCGCAGGAAAAGTGGATCTGTAAAACATGGGGCAATGGGGCAGTAAATTTGGAGCTACTCCTGGAGCAGCCCAAAATTGAGCAGAAAGTTTTACAGACTTTGATGATTTAAGAACACCGATGCAATGGTTTGCATGTGTGTGGGAATGGTCCTGGTCTCCACTGTGGAAAAAGGTTGGGTATAAATGACATAAATAAATAAGAAATATAGTGTACTGGCTTGCAGGCTCCAAGTATCAGCTGCTGGAAGTCAGGCAAAGCAAAGTCATTCAGTCCAAGGTCAGGGGTCCAGAACTCAGGCAAAACAGAGTTAATTCCAAGGTCAGAAGTCAGGCTAGGCAGAGTCAGTAGCTTAGCCTCTGTCATATGCATTGCATCCACACCTAACAGCCTCTCTTTGGCTGGTTTTATAGCCCCACACCCAAGGGTCATGCTTGCAACCAGTTGCTCAGAAGCAATCCTGCAACTACTCTTCTTCATTATCAGCAAGCAGCTGGCATTGGGCCAGGAGGCATGCATCTTGTCATTTTGTCTGTAGCCATGTTCTCAGCCTCCTTCTGCAGCATTCTAGGCGAGTAGGTGATACTGGTGGGCTGGGAATGGCCGATGTTCACCTGATGAGTCAGGGCTGGAGGGTGTTGGTGGCTCTGCACCAGCTGTTGGCTGTGATTGAATCTTGACAAGCCTGCAGTTTCTGTTAACTCAAGGCTGGCTACACGGGGCTTCTCTTCTCCTGAGGAATCCTCGCTGTTGCTGATCCCTGGCTGGTGAATGACTGAGAAGGAGAGAATGAGGCAGGGATAGGGAAGAGGATATGGGCATTGCCAGGAGGATGAAAAGAGGAAATAGTGTGGGGAGGTACCATTCCACACATCCTTGAGGGTTCCCTACCATAGAAGTTAACCTTGCCCAGTGGCTGGCACCACACAATTGGGCCACAGTTTTCCTAGGGAGAGGCTACCAGAGGGGGGGGGAACTTAAGACAGATGGGCAGAAAGAGGTAGGTTGGTTGTTGGGTGGGAAGGAGATATGGTTGCCAATTCCAGGTTAAGAAATTCCTAGAGATTGGGGGGGGACAGCCTGGAAAGGGTCAGGTTTTAGGAGGGAAGGGACCTCAGAGAGAGATAATGCCATAGATTCCACCTTCCAAAACAGCCATTTCCTCCTTGGGAACTAGGGTTGCCAACCTCCAGGTGGAGGGGTGGAGATCACCCAGAAATACAACTGTTTTCCAGATGACACAGATCAGTTCCCCTGGAGAAAATGGCTGCTTTGAAGGGTGGACTCTATGGCATTATACCCTGCTGAGGTCACTTCCCTC
This sequence comes from Gekko japonicus, assembly GCF_001447785.1. Taxonomy (NCBI): domain Eukaryota; kingdom Metazoa; phylum Chordata; class Lepidosauria; order Squamata; family Gekkonidae; genus Gekko; species Gekko japonicus. The sequence goes on from NW_015163622.1 coordinate 863,010, forward strand.
CCCAAACCTCACCCTCCCAAGGTTCCACCCCCAAATCTCTAGGAATTTCTCAACCTGGAGCTGGCAATATCAAGGGGGAACTGATCTCTGTAGTTGGAAGATCTGTTGTGATTCCAGGAGATCTCCATGCCCCACCTGGAGGTAGTGGTAAGAAATTTTAGAAATATAGAAAGTTTAGGTTGTTAAGAAATTCCTAGAGATTGGGGGGGGACAGCCTGGAAAGGGTCAGGTTTTAGGAGGGAAGGGACCTCAGAGAGAGATAATGCCATAGATTCCACCTTCCAAAACAGCCATTTCCTCCTTGGGAACTAGGGTTGCCAACCTCCAGGTGGAGGGGTGGAGATCACCCAGAAATACAACTGTTTTCCAGATGACACAGATCAGTTCCCCTGGAGAAAATGGCTGCTTTGAAGGGTGGACTCTATGGCATTATACCCTGCTGAGGTCACTTCCCTCCCCAAACCTCACCCTCCCAAGGTTCCACCCCCAAATCTCTAGGAATTTCTCAACCTGGAGCTGGCAATATCAAGGGGGAACTGATCTCTGTAGTTGGAAGATCTGTTGTGATTCCAGGAGATCTCCATGCCCCACCTGGAGGTAGTGGTAAGAAATTTTAGAAATATAGAAAGTTTAGGTTTAAAAATGAACCAAATAGTTTATAAAATCTATATAGCTGTCTCTGTCTTTGCTAGCAAAACAGCAAACAGGCTGTTTCAGACAAATTTCTTTCTTGGTCACATGCAGAGGTCACACATTCCATTCCCAGGAAATCTCCACAGGTGTGAGACTTACAATAACCAGCAATAAAAGTGCAGCTGGCCAGGAAGGCCATTTGGGCAATAACAGACTTCAATTCAAAAGAATTTCCTGACATACTGAGATTTCACACTCCCACCTCTGATAAGTTCAAAGTTATCTCTCTGATAACTTCAAAGAACAGTTATCCCCAATGGTGGGAACACCAGGAAAAATAACACTATACTGATCCGGTAAATAAAAGTGTGAGACCAAGGAAGCAATTTCCTGCAAGACAATTTCAACTTCTAAATGTTAATTTACAACTGTAATTGAGGGACCTCTTTGATCATTTGGGTATAAATACTGGTCCAATCCAACAGACTTTCGTTGGCTCTTGAAGGATCAGGAGAGGCTTGTTCTCCTGAGAATTTTGGAGTCAACCTGAGAGGCCTTTCGTTTTCTGCATGCTTTGGTGGGGGAAACTTTGCTTGCATGTTTATTTTTCTGTGTATTTACTATCAATATTTAGGAAATAGGATTCTACTGTGTTGGCAAGCTGGCATAGCGTCTTGCTGGTCACCTTGCCAGGTAAATCTCTGAATGTTTTTTCTTTAATAAAGATAAGTTTCATTTTAAGAAGAGACCTTTCAGTTTCTCTGCCAGCGCTTAGTGATTTCCAAGCTTACATCTCTGCCTTTGGTGAGGAGGCAACACTCAGGGGACACACAAACCAGAGGGGGAGTGTGGGGACACATTTTTCTCACAACAGAGGTCAGCAACCCTAGAAGGAGAGAAGGAAGCAGGAAAAGGGGAAAGGCTATGGGGGCTTTCAGGAAAGGAATAGAGGAAAGAGTTTCCCACTTGGTCCCCTCTAAAACCCTCTTGCTAGAAATGATATGCCTCTCACAAGTTCTTGTGGATTCCCACTTGGTCCCCTCTAAAACCCTCTTGCTAGCTCTTAATGACCTCTTTCCTTTGAACCATCTGCATATCAAAATAGTTAGATGGTAGCATGTCTATGTAGTCCAGAGGTGCTTCCTTCACACTAGGGTAGCCCCAACAACAGGAGCATCCCACTTTCTAACCTGATCTAGGTAAAGGTAAAGGTTCCCTTGCTCGAAAGCCAGTCGAGTCTGACTCTAGGGTTGCGGTGCTCATCTCCATTTCAAAGCCGAAGAGCCAGAAAGTCTGAAGACGTTCCCATGGTCATGTGGCCGGCATGACTAAACACCAAGGCGCACGGAACGCTGTTACCTTCCCACTGAAGTGGTACCTATTTATCTACTTGCAATTTCTTGCTTTCAATCTGCTAGGTTGGCAGGAGCTGGAACTAGAGACGGGAGCTCACTCCATCATGCGGCAAACTCGGGTCTCGAACTGCTGAACTACTGACCTTCCACAGCCTGCAGTTCAGTGTCTTAACCACTTGAGCCACCGCAGCTAGAGCTAGAGACCCACAAATCCAGACCAAGGAAGACACTCCTGTTTCTGACCCACAGACCCCCGAAAAAGGGTCTCCATTTTCAGGTGGCATAAAAGGCATCCCTCAGAGAAGAAAACCTCCAGTCTTCTCCCCCACCCCAGAAGAGGTATGCATATGAAACAATGGGTTCCACCAGGTAGGTATCTGCATTTCTAAAGGCTATTCAATTGTCACCTGGTGAATAGTCCTTCTGTCTCCAGAACTTCACCTATCCCTTTTGTGTGACCCCATGTCTATGTGAGAATACTTTGTCTCCAAACCTGTTTTTCCTGCTCCGTCTCTTAGGATACCAAGATAAACCAATCATAGATTCAAATGTTAATCAAGGGCATTGTTAAGCCTGACTCTGCCCCTCTGGAACATCATTGGTTGCATCCAGGTCTGACTCCTCATGAGAATTGGTCCAGGTAATCTTTTGTCCTAACCTGAGACAAGCCCCTCAAGACGTCCCATTGGTCAGCATTGTTTTCCAAAGTCTATATCTGTCCACACACACACCTTCACACACTCTCTTCTTCTCTGTCCCCTCGTAGCACATAAAGCTAGCTGTTGGCGCTAATTTCTTCAAGGACTTCTGCACGTCTGGACAAGTAATATTACCAAGTAACTGACCCCTTTATTTGCTATCAATCACCTCTGCTTTCTTAGTTCTGTATTGCTTACTCTTTTTGAACATTTAGTATGCTTTTAAGAAGGGAAATACTTTAATAAAAACTATTTAATTTACTCTTCAGATCTGGAGTTTCCCTGCTGTGCTAGACCTCAGTATACAAGTGGTGTGCAATTCCTGTACCCCTCTGGCCTATCCTGCCGCATAGCTAACTTCCCCAAACAACAAGGCAGGCCATTGGTGGTAACACTTAGTACAGAAAACTTCCTTCTCTCTTCATATTTTGTTTTGTTGTACCACCCCCACTGATATTTACCCTGATTTATCAGCAGTTTCATGGCAGAACTAACATAGATATAAATCCCAATCCTTCCTTTAATGAATTATCATCAACATATATGTGATATATGGTTAAATGAAGTCCTCACAAAACAGTTAACACTTTCATAAATCAAGAAGCAGAAAGGTAGAATTGTGGAGGGTGAAAACAGGCAATACCCTAAAGATGGAGAACAAGCATTTGATTGACATAACTGACTAATTTATGGGGGGGTTGGTCATGATACTGAAAATATGTGTGCCTAGTCAAAACAGACTTTTTTCACTGAAGCTGTGGAATGAAGGATTTATGAAGGATTTATTGCTGAAAACAGAAACAGGAAGGTTGTATAATGCAGCAAGGCACAACATGAGTTTTAGCAATGTCAGGCTTGGGGTTTAGAAAAATGCTTTCAAGTGAAAAAAGCTAATGATTGGCTTAGATATTGTCTTCCACTCATGGAGGTTACAAAAAGGCCCTTACCACTGTTACCACTCTTCTAGAAATATTTTAAAAGTCCGTTTGAATAAAATCAGGGATAACAGTCACTACATTTACTCAATAATGGGTTTTAGGACATTGTCACCTGTACATAAAAAAGAGTTGCCCCTAAAGTACAGCCATTTACAACCTAACGTTTTCTTTTATTAAAGAGAATTTTTGAGGGACACAAAACAACCCCTCAAAAAATCTACTGATTTGGAGATTGGGGTGCGCTTTTTTTGTCCCAATCAATTACAAATATTTATATCCTGCTGCTTTGCCATCACAAGGGCCACTGAAGTGGCCAACAATTTAAAATATGCATAAGAAAAATCATATTTTAAAACTATTAAAATCACTCTCCCAAAAACATCATTGAAACAAATTAAGGCTGAGATCACACAAACTAAATAATGAGAATAAGTTTTAAATATAACGTCTTGAATATAAATGTACTAGTAGCAAAGCTCATTGTAAAAGGCATACAACAAGCTCTAGAAAGATCTCAGCCTTGCCCTCCTCCTTGGCCACCTTCTCCTGCATGGCACCACCCCCGTCTGCTCGCAGCCCACCTGGCCACTTGCACTTGGCTGTGTCCGACAGTGCCCACTGCGGGGATGACATGGTCAGCCTCGGGCTCCTCACCCTCTGCCTACCAGAGTGTCTGACCCATCCTTCACCTCCTCGCACAATGAGGCCGAGACGCTGGCCAGCACTTCTGTGGGCTCACAGCTCAGCTGGCTACCTGCTCCCAGCCACAGCCAACGATGACTGCCACAGCGCCAGCATCATCAACCTCAGCCCTTTCAGCCTCTGCCCACTGGAGCGTCCATCGCATCCCTCAGCTCCCAGCATATTGAGGACGAGACACTGGCCACCGCTTCTGTGGGTGGAACTCTGGGAACACAGCCAATGGATTGGGACACCTTCGGAGTGACGGCTCAGGGATCCAACTGATTTGGGAGTGCATGGAACGTTGCCACTCGAAAACAGAATTATATATAAAGAGAGATAAGGAAGTGGATTTCGAGCAGAAACATCATTTATTTTCTTATTATGAGATATATAATAGACTTTCCTCTGTAGTTTGATATACTACCTATCTGTTAAAAGTTATAGCAAGTATGTAGAAGTGGTGAAAATATGTATTACTAAATATGTAGTAATGATGAAACCAATAATGTAGTTGCAAAACAGATTAGTTATGAAATTTGACACCTGAAGTATTGAATATAAATGTACCCCAACAGAAATAAAGATTATTGTATTTTATAGACAATGTCTTAAAATTATAATAAAGGTGATGTTGGGGAGAAATATTCTCTGTTTTATACTCTCTGTTATAGATAATTATCCTTGATATACACAACTATGCTATATTATCCCTCTTTTCATTTCTGTATCCCCTCTATACTATTATTTTGTTTTCTAAAATAAAACATATATTAAAATATATCAAAGTTTCGCTTAATTTTAAGTATTAAACTCCACCTCAGTTCAGTCTGTCTTTTCAAGACATTCAGCATGTCAATCAGTTCCACCATACATGCCATCTTCCTTGTATTAATTAAAAAGTGTCAGTGTTTAATACCTGTACAAGGTAAATCTGTCAGGTGCATCTAATAAGAACATTACAATGTGAAATTATAATTGTTTTTAAGTAATTGAAACCCATGCTATTACTGGCACTGAGAAGCGAAATTCTTCTTAAGAAAATTCTGACCTCCTTAAACATTGGTCTTTTATTTTTGAACTGTTTCTAAAACAACTGAAACTGCATATGGAAAGTTAAGGAGATATCTGTAACTCATTATGTACAACTTTGTGCAAATGTAACAAAAGGGCAGACAGTGGCTGGTTAACATCTAAATGCATTCTGTATTACTTAGTTCACCACTAGCAAACCCATATGATTTTTTCTTTATAAAGAGAGAAAGTGCTGACATTGTTATTATATGAGTTTCTCTCTGGACTTTGGATTTCTGAATCATCTGGTTATTTTCTAAAATGGAAGTGGTGCATTAGGAATTTCCCATGGCTACATTTTTAATTTCTCAGTTTTGTTCACAGCCCAGCATATATGCAACTTATTACAGCTTCTAGTTATTTCATTGCATACATATCTCCTTTCTGCCATGTTACCATTTGCACATGTGCATTAATAAAATATAGAAAAAGGAAAGCAATCTTGATGTGACTGTACAGAAGGATACACACACAAGCACATATGTGCATCAGCAAACCATTGCATTAACGTTTAGGGGTGTTTTTTTTTCCCCTTGCTGTATTTTAACCCTTTGCACATGTTTCTACTGATAATATAGAAAGGCTGAAAATGGACTGACAAAACTGACAGCTGTGGAAAACATGACCAAATTCCAGAATTATTTTTTAAAAATCTATTATTCTGGAATTAAGGGAGAATGGAATGCAGCACACAGAGAAATTATAGAACAATACAGGAACAGATGGGGGAAATCTGTTCATCTCTATTCACACATCTTGAAAGATGTGATATTAAATACACCAAACTGAAAGTTCAAGTGAAACAAATAGAACTTCCTTCTGTGAGCTGGCATAACTTAACTCTTGCCAAAGGATATGGCCGAAAACAGCATATCTGTGCTGACTTCCTGCAATTCCTGTGTTAACACTACAGTGTGAAGAAAGGCACCCCACACCCTTCTGCCAGTGCAGCAATGTCAGCAGGGCAAGAAAGCCCTCCCTACACTCATATGGCCCAGCAGAACAGTGTGGGAGGGCTGCAGCAGCAGCAAAGCAGTTAGGGAACCCCGTCAGGAAGGGTGAGCCACGGCAAACTCACCTGCCAGGAGCAGCGGGGGGGGGGGAGCTGGGAAGAGACCTTGCCAGCACTGCCAGGGACAGCTGGACAGGTTGACACAGCCAAGGGGCCTGGAGCAGGCTAGGGGCAGGAGCCACACAAGAGGGGCCTGTAGACAGGCAGAGGTAGGAGAATGTGGCTTCCTGGGAGCAGCACTGGTCAGCAGGAGCTTGTTTCAAAGCCTCAGGTTGGGTTGGGCCAATGAGGGAAGGGAGCTCAAAAGGAGGCCCATTGGCCCAGCCAGGCCTCACCCCTCTATGGAGGGCATTAGTGGATCCTGGGGAGGCCCTGCCCCCTCCCAGAAGTGCCTTTATTTCGTATGACCCCTAGGCAGTTTGGGAGGACAGACCCTGCCACACGTATGCCATCAGAGGGTGCACCAACGGTTGGGGAGGAAGGGTTTGCTGAAATACATGTGGGGCATGCTAAAGAAAGTAGGATGCTGGAGGGAGTGTTCACCCCAGACTCTGACCCACAGGAAACAGAGTCTGCCAGTAAGATACTGGGAGAATAATCAGGAACAGAGACACTCAGCTTCTATTACAGCCAGGATAAGAAGAGCTCTGTAAGCTTTTGGAGGATTGGCTACATTAGGGGTGTGTCGCCTAATATGCAAATGAGTTCCTGCTACAAAAAGAGCCCTGACTGAACAATGACAAGCTAGGGTTCACTGACAGCATGACAACCTCAGAGGCATAGTCACTGGAAAACAGAAAAATTGATCCATGCAGGCAATGAAAAAATTCAGTCCATTGTTCAAAACATTTTGGTTAAAGTCAAGTAGCTCTTGGCATGCAGCCTCTCTTGACCTTGGCACATTCTTCCTTAACAGAATAAATCCCAGTCTCAGACTTTAACTAGTGAGGTTTTCTCCTCTCAGATGACATGTCACATCATATGAGAGCAGAAGACCTCATGAGATGATTAAATCTGCCTATAACACCATCCCACCCCCACAACTCCTCTCTTTTCTTATTTAGAAAAGTTTCCAGTGACTTTCCCATCTCCCTAGTTACAAGCCTTAATTCTTAGTTCATTGGCATTCCCTATTGGGGCTTACTGGTGCGGTTAGTCCAGTTACTACTCGTTAGCAGAGTCTTAAATAAAGCTACAAATGCAACAGTGTTACTATTATGTATTAATATGGACATGTCTGGACACGTAGCACTAAGGAAGCCATGCGGTCTAGTGCACCTTCAGGATTTAGAACAATAGCTGACTCGGATCCTAGTGCGGACCAATAGATTTGCCTGGATCCTAAGGTTGACTTGTGATGGACTCTTACACTGTAAATAGCCAATCACGGGAGTGGGGTGTGTGTTGGGTGTTGTGTGCTGCACGAATAAAAGCAGGGTTTGAGCCTGGCTAGTTTGTCTCTAGTTGAGCTGAATTTCACGAATAAATATGAGCTGATCACTTGCTAATGCGTCTGAACCCGGTACATTATAGTTACTTTACGAGGGGCCCGGTCACACAAGAGGAAGTGGGCTGGGAGAGGGATGGATTGGGGACGCAGCAAATGGGCGCGATCCCACCGCAACATCTGGGAAGCGTTGCTTGCCCGTCCCCAATCCGGCCCTTCCGACAATAAGCCGGACCAAAAAAGAACCACCTACCTGGGTGGTTCATCCGGAAAGGCCGCGGCAAGTGCGGCCGTGGGATCGCCGGTGCGTCTTTCCGCCAGCGCATCCCCGGCTCCTGGCCGAACTGCGCATGTGTGAGCATGCACAGTTCACCAGCCTCCCCCTCCCACCGTCGCTTTCTCCCCGGCATCTGATCGTGCCGGGGAGCAATGGCGCCGCGGCTCAGGGGATCCGTGGGATCCCGCCGCGGTGTCTCTAGTTTGGTGCGGCTCAGATTAGCCGCACTCTGGCCGTCGTTTTTCCTGCCGTGTGGCAGGGACCAAGGTTACCCAGCTTACAGAGCTACACAGAGCCATGTTGCAAGTTTAACAGATAAATACTTCTCTCTTCATTTGAGAAGTACATTTTTGATAGGAAAGAGTAGGGACAGGATAGAGTACTAACTTACTAGCTAAGAGAGGACAGCATATCACCCCTCTTGATGCATGCAGGGCATGCAGGAAGATAATTTGTCTTCCTCTGAGAGAGAATGGAAGGAAGGGAAATTGTCCCTGAGAACAAAATCTACATTTCAAAGGGGAGAATGGCAGAAGAGCTAGAGTTGTAATAACTCCCCAATTTGTGCTCAGATCTTGAGGTATTCTGCTCTGCTGCATATCATGATTCTAATCTGCCTTGCTCACTCACTTCTGCCTTTTACAGCAGATTCTATTTGTTCTTTCTCTTGACTTTGGGCTTAGACATTCCAGAAGCCCTCTTGGAACTCCAGATCAAACAGTTTGTGCAGGTCTGAGATGTCAACTCAGACTGTCAGCAGCCCAGACTTTTTTAAAAAAACACCAAGGAAAGGCAATCAGTGTTCCCTCTAAGCTGAGTTAGCGTGAGCCAGCTCACAGTCTTTTAGCCTCTGGCTCACACATTTTTGCCTTGGCTCAGGCAGGAGGGCTCCAGAGCAAACTAATCTATGCAGGAGCCAAACCGCTCGCTCACAAAAAGCAATGGAAAAGAAGTCTGTCTGTCTTACTCCTGGCTTCCCAAGAATGAAATTTGAACTAATTGGTTTCCTTTCTATCGACACAATTCAAGAGAGCTGGGCTCTCTGGTATGGTGGGTTTATTGTCCTTGGGGTGCAGGGGTGGCTTGGTTCTTGACTTTTCCAGGAACACTTCAAATTAGGGAAAAGGGAAGTCACCACTAGAAGTTAATATTGGTATTGTTGGGTTTTCTTTTGTTTTTTGTTTTGTAGATTAAATAATTCAGGACAATCTGTACCATATTTTAACCAAAACATGCATTTTAATAATTTAAATTATTATCTACATCTATACATATTTGACAGTATTTTTATAATTAGTTATTCTCACACTCATCTTAGCTGCAAACTAGTGCCAGTTAAAAGGGTTCGTGGCCTTCTCTCAAAAACATAAAGGCCATAGGTCGAATACAAAACTAAGAAAACTTTCCAGTGCTCTGAGATCTAATTTTTCAGAAACACTCATCTCCTGTCAGTTTTGTCTGTGCTTGAAAGGCTTTAATGTATTTACTAAAAGAACACTTTTAAACACAGGCACAGTTTTTTATATAAGGCTGAAGTTTCAAGTTCTGTCTCCAGTTCAGACTCATATGTGAATAAGAAAATGAAATTTGAATAGCTGCGCATTCAAAACTGGATTTCGATCAACACAGATCATGTACCCATTCCATCAAGAGAGTGTTCCTCATTATGAGCAGTGTAGCTGGCCCAAAGTTTCCTTTTGACATAAGGCAGTCTCAACCAGATTACAGAATACTTATAAGAAATGAGGTTTTCAACAGTTCTGCATACTACAGTTCTGGACCACCTATCTGGAACTCTCTCACTATCAAATCAGGCATTTCTTAAGGCATGACCGGTGCTTGCACCTGGGCAAGCGCAGGCTTTTGCCCCCCCCCATTCTTGAATGGAATCAGGGGAAGCGGTAGAGCCTATGGGGGCCCAGCGCAGGAGCACGGGCCTATCAGGAAAGGGCTGGCTGACCAGAGTAGGTGATACTCACAAGGTAGCGGCCATTCCAGCTGTGGAAAAGCTCTCCACCCGCCCGCCCTCTCTAGTGGACCATGTGGGGTTAGCCAGTCTCCAGTCTCGGGGCTATGCAGGAATTTTTTGGGCTCCCTCAGATTGGCCAGGAGGGAACCTTTTTTCGCCTGCTTCACATAGTCCAGGGGGTATGGTATAAATAGGCCTGGTAAGCTGGTTAGGCCCATTTCTGGGTAGGCGGAAAAGCACTGGTTGAGGGAGGTCTATTTGTGTTGGCAAGCACCCCTAGATATCAGTGATAGAAGGGATCCTCAGGCTGGGCGCCTAGTGGCTTAGCAATCTGGGACGCCCAGGCTGGGGGCCTCTCCGGGGATGGGGGAGCATACGTCAAGGCTTTACAGTCGTGGGCTGGGGTGGACTCCCACATCTCCTCTACGCATATGACATGCAGGCCATGACAAGCAGGATACGGAAGGATTCTGGACATGGCTCTGAGCCGGGGTGGGTTTGCCCTGAGGAAGCCTGCTTCGCAGGCATAAGATAACCCGTGCTTAATCGGATGTAATTGAGGCAGATCAGCTTGTACATAAATAAATACCCAGTATAACCTATCTGATGTGTATGTGTTTCATTCAAGGGGTGGGTGGGCAAAATTCTTGTGAGCCAGAGCCCACTTCATCAGATGCTAACATGGTTACAACTAATACCAGATTTCTTTATAGAAAATGAATATGTGGCCCAAACATACTCTGTGTTACATAGCAGTTATGTTCATTGTCTCATTCATAGCTGAAACACCAGCAAGAAAGCAACGGGAATCTTGGAGATGCTGTGCTTAAGACCTTATGAACATAAGAGAAGCCAATCTTGGATCAGGCCAAAGGCCCATCCAGTCCAACACTCTGTCACACAGTGGCCAAAAATACCAGGTGCCATCAGGAGGTCCAGCAGTGGAGCCAGGACACTAGAAGCCCTCCCACTGTTGCCCCCCCCAAGCACCAAGAATACAGCGCATCACTTACCCCAGACTGAGAGTTCCTATCTATACCTTGTGGCTAATAGCCACTGATGGAACTCTGCTCCATATGTTTATCTAATTCCCTCTTGAAGCTGTCCATGCTTGTAGCCGCCACCATTTCCTGTGGCAGTGAATTCCAAGTGTTAATCACTCTTTGGGTGAAGAAGTACTTCCTTTTATCTGTTCTAACCCGACTGCTCAGCAATTTCATTGAGTGCCCACGAGTTCTTGTATTATGAGAAAGGGGTAAAAGTACTTCTTTCTTTACCTGCTCTATCCCATGGATAATCTTATAAACTTCGATCATGTCACCCCTCAGTCGTCGTTTCTCCAAGCTAAAGAGCCCCAAGCGCTTTAACCTTTCTTCATAGGGAAAGTGTTCCAACCCTTTTTATCATTCTAGTTGCCCTTTTCTGCACTTTTTCCAATGCTATAATATCCTTTTTGAAGTGTGGTGACCAGAACTGTACACAGTACTCCAAATGAGGTCGCACCATTGATTTATACAGGGGCATTATGATACTGGTTGATTTGTTTTCAGTTCCCTTCCTAATAATCCTGAGCATAGCGTTGTCCTTTTTTATTGCAGTCGCACACTGTCTTGACATTTTCATTGAGTTATCTACTATGACTCCAAGATCTCTCTCTTGGTCAGTCTTTGCCAGTTCAGACCCCATCAACGTGTATTTATAGTTAGGATTTTTGGCTCCAATGTGCATCACTTTGCACTTGGCCACATTGAACCCCATTTGCTACGTTGATGCCCACTCGCCCATCCTCAACAAATCCCTTGATTGTGCCTCACAATCTTCCCTGGTTCTCACCACCCTGAACAACTTCATGTCATCTGTAAATTTAGCCACTTCACTGCTTACGTGTATGATATATGCTTGACAGAGTCTTCGGCCAAAACAAAGCTTTGCTATGTAAACTCTGCTAGGGCACATTAGAAGACAATCTTAGTTTCAAATATATATGTTTTGGTGTGGTTAAACCTTAGACTGGTAAATAGCATTGCTAATTCCCACTTCCTTACTTTTAGGAGAATTACAACAACAAAATCAATGGGATTCCTTCTAGAGCCATGCTGAATGTTCTGTTTTGAATTTGACATTAATAAGTGTGCTGTTATGGAGAAGAAACATTTCCTTTGAAAATCCTGCTTTCTTCAATTTTTGATGATCCTCTTCACTACCATTATTTCCCTAATTTACTGCTGTTTCATTCACAGTGCTGTTTTTTATTATAATTTCTGGATTCCGTCTTCTTGGGTATTAGTCACATGAGTGATCCCAGACAAACCAGGATTATACAGTGGATGGGATGACATCACAACACTAATAGTGCAATCCTATGCAGAGTTATTGCAGTAGCTTCTGGTCTAATTAATTTGTTTATTTATGCCATTTATAGTCTGCCTTTCTCACTGAGAGTCAAGGCAGATTACACAGTGTAATTAAGTCCAGCCCACAAAATTGCACACCAGACGGCTAGCCAGATTTAGATACATGATTATGTCACTAAAGACATACACAGAATTAAGTGTGGACAATGGTTCCTGAATAGGTGAAAACTTTAAATGTCTTTGACAACAAATTTGAAAAAAATTCTCAAGGTCTACCATAATTCCATGAAGGCAGGTACGGTTCTTCAGAGTGCTTAGTACAAAGGAAGCTTTACATATTTCTTAATATTTTTAAGGACACAGTGTATTATTAACTAACTTTAAGATTGGCAGCATAAACAAATCCTACTAAAATTACAATAAACAAGCAGAGAACCTGCAAGGACTTGCAAATTAAATCTTATTTTCCCTTTCCCCACTATTTCCTCTTTCTCTTCCCTGAAAGTACTCATTTCTCCCTTTAACCTGATCCCAATCACAGACAGAATTAGCCACGTAATAGGCATGAATGCCAAGTGGATTTTAAGGGTGCAATCACATGGGAATACCTGGCAAGCATCCCGCATCCGTCGGTAACCCATTTTGCTCCGCCGAAGAAAAAGAGTTTAAAAATACCGGGGGGAATGCAGTATCAAACGGGTTTGTGACAGGCCGCAGATGGACTTCCCTGTGTGATCGTTCCAGCGTGCTCCCATTGCATCAGTGATCTGCTGCACTGTCTTCTGCTTTCCCTCCTTCCCTCCCCTTGGTAGCCCCTGCCCAGGAAACTGATGGCTTAATTGTGTGGTGCCAGATGTCAGGCTGGACCAGGCCAGGTTCAGTTGTGTAGTGCTGGCCAGGCCAGGCCCAGCTGCACAGTGGCGAACTTGTAAGGATTTGCAGGAGGGTACCTTATTTTCTCCTCTATCCCCTTCCACATGATTCCCTTTTTTCCTCCTCCTGGCAGCCCTGATATCCTCAGCTTTCTCTGCTTTCTTCTCTCCCATCCACCAACTGTTCAAACCTTTATCTACCTACCATCTTTGTCTATATTTATTATTTATGTACTTCATCCATACCTTACCTTTGTTCACAATTGGGACCCAAAGCAGCTTACATCATCCTTGTCCCTCCCATTTTATTCTCACAATAACTCTTTGAGTAGGTTGGGCTTAATTTTGACTGGCCTAAAATTAACCAATGAGCTTCCACAGTACAGTGAGGCTTTGGATCTGGGTCTCAAAGAAATTAGTTGTTGTAGATTTTCCAGGCTGTATGGCCATGGTCTTGGCATTGTAGGACCTGACGTTTCACCAGCAGCTGTGACTGGCACCACGATAGCTTTCATGGGGTGACTGCTGTTGAACATAGATGGGGCCATGTTGAGAATTAGATATGAAGCCCAATCTGAATTTAGCATTTGCTCAGCTGTTTTACCAAACCCACACTGGAACAGAAAAAGATGCGGCTCAAAACCACATTCACATACCCCGGGCCAACGCCATACTGACTGTAGAGTCACTCCTGAATGGCCATAAAATGGTCATAAATCTATGCAGACAGTCCCATAAAACTGAGAGATCAAACGAAGTGAAAGCTGCATGCAGTCTGGATACTGCCATAAAATCTGACAATCAATCAAAGTGAAAGTGACATGCAATACAGAAGGGAATTTCTGTTCCAACATGGGTTTGGTAAAACAGTGGAGCAAATGCTAGATGCAGATTGGGCCATAGTGATATAATAAATAATTATTTTATTAACAAAAAATGTAGTTCTATAGGCAACCTTATTCAACCATTGCAAATAATTTTTCAGAATGTTCCAATACATTGTACCAACTGTTGTTTATCATTTTCTGATAAAAAACCCTTGCTTAAATCTACTGATCTGTATTTATAGAAGTGTGAATTCAACTATTATTCATAGTTGTTTATCTTGACTTATTTAAATCTATTGAATTATGGTATATACTTAAATCATGAACTATATGGTATACACTTTAAATTATGAGAGCCAGTTTGGTGTAGTGGTTAAGTGCATGGGCTGCAAGTGGAGGAGTGGGGAATCAAACTCGGTTCTCTCAGATTACTCTGTCTTCTCTCAGAGATAGAGCTGAACTACTCTGCTATGCTAGCAGGCAGAGCTTCCCTTCTGTGTACCATTCTACTGAGACAGACCCAGAACAATCACTGCATTATCCAAGAGGCAGATCTGCACTCCTTGTGGCTGTGCTTCCCTTAAACTTTCCATCCCCCCTCTGAAATGTGATTGGAGCAGCACTCCCATAGTCTCAGATGAGTGGCTGTTTTTCTTGTCAAGGGCAGGACAGACTCCTATCAGTCACACATGTGTTTTCAAAAACTGCTCTTAGGGTGTGGTCACACAGCAAGTTTACCCCGATTTGTTCCCATTATAGATTTGATTTGGAATATATTTTTTTTGGCTGAGATGATCACACATCCCTCCCCGAATGACTTGCATCACACGATGAGGCTCCAGGCACCGTCTAAATAGCCGCACAGCCCAAGCGGTGGCGCGGCTTGTTTTTTTTAAAAAAAATTGGCTTTGTGCATGCACATATACACATGGCCGAATCACTGCTCCCACTGGGACTTGCCGTACTCCCTTGTTTTTACAGGTTCCCCCCCCCGAACAGTGAACAAAATTAACCGGCGACCTACAACCGAGTATTGGAGTCTATATGTGCGCTTGAACGTTTATACATTGAATTTATGCAGTGCAGGATTGCTCATGTGCACAACGACAGAAGCTTTTTTGGGGGAAAACAATGCGAGAAGGACGTTCAGATGACCTAATCACGATCATTGTGAGAGATGGCAGTTCAGATTGGCGAAATCATGGATTCAAAGCACAAATATCCGGAAAGTACTTGATTTCCCAGGTGTAGGAAAACTCGCTAGGGAACTGAGAGGATTGGGCAAGTGAGCCCACTTCAGTGCAGGAGATGGATGTGGGCGTCTGATCAGCAATTTTAAATGCGAGGGGGAACAGCAGTGAAACCCGATTAAAATGACCATGTGACCACGGCCTTACATTAGAATATTCATTATTAATAGAAAGAAAAAAGAATATGTTTCTACAATGACATCAGTTCATAGAATCATTGATTACTGTACTTTCATACCAAAGGCTAGAGATTTTAATTCATTTCATTGACATTGACAGTAACTGACAATATAATTTATATCAGGCAAGAGATACGATTTTTATATTCAACCCCCCATTTTGGCACCACCCTCTGAATGATCACTTATCTTTTAACAGTAAATTATTTTTAAAATGTTCTGCAGGAAATGACTCACTTTAGTGACTCACTTGTCTATTGTGACATGATGTATTTTAAAAGAAAAATATTGCTAAAAGTTACAGCCTTCGTATCTATTCATTGTCAGCACAGTTTTAAAGTCTTCCCCAAACACCTGTTGCTTTCCCCTTTCTCCATAATGCAACCACTATTATTACCTTAGAGTGTCCTTTGTGACATTCAATACATGAAATTGTTAGTTTCAAAGTAATATGAATGGGCCTGCTGCTTGATCAGACCAGAAATTCATTCATTCCAATATACTTTTCCAGTATTGGATAGCTGGGTGCTCCTGGGAAGAATATAAGTTAGACAATGAAGGTGACAGTCTTCCACCTTGGCAACTGGCAGTCGGAAGCTTCTGGCCATTGTCCCTTTAAGCTACTGTGTTTCCCCGAAAATAAGACACTGTCTTATATTTATTTTTTCTCAAGAAGACACACTAGGGCTTATACCACAAATGCATAGAAATCCTGCTAGGGCTTATTTTGGGGGTAGGTCTTATTTTCGGGGAAACAGGGTATCATAGCTAATAGCCACTGACAGATTTGTTGCTCATGAAATTGTGTATTCCCTTTTTTAAGCAACCTGAGTCAGTAACTATCACCACATCATCTTCTGTCGTATTAATCCTTATGATGAGGCACTCAGGACTGCACATTCTGACAAAGTCGGCTGCAGGACGGCCGCTTTTGCCTCCTCATAAGGAGACAAGTCAGGGCTGCAAGGTGCAGCCGGGTTCCAGCTGGACAGAACAGAATAGAACCACTGCAATTTGTGCAAAATGCTTAATATATATTACAAAATTTTGAATCGCACATTTACAATAATGTCATGTTTTACAGATAAATAGATGAAATAGATGGACGAAATTCCCCGGAGTTGATGTTTCATTTCGTGGCAACTTCTTCATACATCAAACCTCCTATTCAAGAAACATTCTAACAGTTATTCCAGGAAAATACACCCAGCTACAATAAATACAATTCCAATTTCTTCAAGTTACATATATACAATAAGACGTGCCTTCACACGGTCACAATCTTCCAGTTGGATATTTCTTAGCTCTATAATAAAGTACAATTTCTTATCAAATCACACTGGTCTTGTGCAGAATTCATTTACCAAACTTCTTTTACAGGTATACATGAACTTACCCTAAACGTTTCTAATGTTCATTTACGTTGTATTAGACCATAGTGTCAATTGTGGGCTGATCAGCCTTAACTGGTATTCTCTACCTAGGTCCTTTATACTCATTTCTTAAAGGTACCTCATATGCTTAGCTCTAACATACAGCTACTATCTCTTTCTATATTTTACAGGGAACAAACCTCCAGACCCTACAGAGCATTCTGCAGGGAACAAACCTACAAGAACAAACCTACATCACTTATTTATAAAAGCATGGTTATACATACAGACCCGAGAATCAAGCCTAAATCACCAATACATCATGCTCTACAGTGTAGAAACCTTCACATTGACTGGGATACTATCAGAAGTCCTATTTTCTAAGAACAGTAACCACTAGTACACAATCTACTACAAACTTAATACGAAAATATGAATATTAGTACAAATATATATATACATACAGACTAGAGAATCACCCAATCACTATCATAACTCTAAGTATCTACAGGAAACAGGCTAAATCTAATGATACATTCAGTCCAGCTGGTTGACAGGTGTTGAGTCTGAAGCACCAATATGCCTCTCTTTGTAACAGTACCTTTCGTGTGTCAATGATCTCATAGGGCTTGGGACGTATTACTTCCAATGTTACACACTTAAAGTCCTCAGGACTATGATTTCATTCTACAAAATGCGACACGAGTGGAGCATCCATACATTTGTGCTTGAGACGAGACTTATGCTCCAGAACATGTGTTTTTAATGTACGTTTTTAATGCACCTATATACTTAAATCCACAACTGCAAACCAACAGGTAGACCACCCCCTTTGTTGCACAGGTTGAAAAATGAACTAATTCCTTTCTAAAATTTACCTCTGGAAAAGATAACAACTTAGTCTCCCACATTTGTAGACAAGCCACACAATTCCTACATTTAAAATGGCCCCTTGGAAGGGAACCATCCACTCTGTTGCTGGGTAAATCTGCCCTAATGATTTTATCCCTTATATTAGATGTCCTTCGGAAGCCCACAAAGGGAGGGTCTTTGCACATAGAGATATCATTTAAGATGTGCCAATGTCTCATTATAATTTTCTTGATGGTATAAGCTCTTGTAATAAAATCAAGCGCCCAATAAATTCTTTCCTCTCCTCCTTCCCATTGCTTTTCTTTAAGTAATTCTTTACGGTCCCTACATCTAGCCCTGAATCTTGCTGCCTCTATTACTTGTGCTGGGTAACCTCGTGCCCTGAGTAACATACAAAGGCTGCGGTCACACGGAACAGAAGCCACACAAGTGAGACGGAAAACAGGCGGAGTTTCCAGGCGCGATCTCACCAGCACATCTGGGAAGTGTAGCACTCCCGTGGCACAACCGAGGCTTCCAGCCAAAACTGCGTGGCAAAAAACTAGTACCTCGGAGGTACTAGTTTCCGGAAACTGCGGGGCAAGGGCGGGCGTCTGATCGTGTTTCCGGTGGCATCCGGCACCCGCCCATGTCCCCTTGAAAATAAGGTGGGGGTTTTTTTGTCCACGTCTCTGTGGATGCGCACACGCACCCAACGGAGCATGCGCATTAGTCGTGTACACAAAAAACCAAAACAGTTTGCCGCGGCGCGCGCTTCTTCATTGCGCGCCGGCTTGTCCTGTGATCAGCACCTTTCCCTTGCCATGGAACCTCCATGGTACCTCCACAGGACCTCCACGGGAGGTCTGATCGAGTAACTGCGCAGTTGTTTGTCCCAGGGCAAACAGCCACGCTTCTCCCCCGCAGTTTCCTGCCCGTGTGACCGGGGCCTAAGTTTATCAGATTCCTTCTCAAAATCTTCATTGTATGTAGAGTTCCTTTTGATTCTAAGGAACTGTCCGTAAGGTAAATTGGTTTTAAGATGTTGAACATGGTGTGAATCATAATGAAGGTAAGAATTCCTATCGGTACTTTTATTAAAGGGACATACTGCCAGTTGATTATTCCGAATAAAGACCGTGATGTCCAAAAAATGGATCTTTGCAGCATCTGACTTATATACAAATTTGATGGAGCTATGAACAGTATTCAACCACTCTACAAAGTGTCCTAGAATATTGCCATCATTAATTAACATGAACAAATCGTCAATATACCTTTTAAAGAAAATAATATGGTCAAAGAAGGGGTTATTGATATTATTTAGAATCCACTTCTTTTCAAAATCTCCCATTAATAAATTTGCCACGCTGGGTGCAAAAGCACTCCCCATAGCCACCCCCTTAATTTGCCTATAAAATGAATCACCAAATCGAAAAAAACTTTTCTCAAAAATAATATCCGCTAAATCTAACAAAAAATGTGTAGGGGGGGAGAGGGTTTCCCGTTTCTCTAGGGTCCTAAGTAGACAAATTCTTGCCTCTTCATGAGGAATGTTGGTATAGAGGGAACTAACATCCAACGTAACCAAAGCCGTTCCCTCTGGGACGGCTAACCCTTCTACCTTAATTATGAAGTCACGAGTGTCCTTGAGATACGTGGGAAGAATACCTACAAAAGGTTGCAAAAATGAGTCCACATATTTAGAAAGAGGTTCGAATATTGAATTTGTTCCTGAAACAATGGGACGACCTGGTGGCGGAAATCCTTGTTTGTGAATCCTTGGTAACGTGTAGAAGATAGGGACCCTGGAGTATTTTCTCTGTAGATACTCTGCTGTGTGTTCAGAAATGTTTTCAAACAGTAACGTTTCTCTTACAGTTACCTGTATCAGTCTAGAGACCTCTCCTGTTGGATCATAGTCCACCTGTGTATAAAAATCCCTATCTTCCAACTGTCTGAAAACTTCTCGGGTGTAATCACTCTGTTCCTGAATAACTAATGCTCCTCCTTTATCTGCATTTTTATAACTATATCTTTTTGTTCAATTATTTTGTTTAAACTTTCCCACTGTGATCTAGTCAAGTTATATCTCAAGGGGGAGTTGCGTTGTTCTAATAGATTAATATCTTCTAATACTTTCCTTTCAAAAAACGATAATAGATGGTTAGGGTGACTCCTTAATGGCCGGCTATGCCCCTCCCATCTCAGTCATCACCTCGTGCTAAGGGAGAGAGGAGCACGAGGACTGAGCTACCAGCCTACCTTTTAGGCCTTGGCCTGTAGTCATCGGCGGTGGCAGAAAAAAAATCAGCAGTGGCATGCTTTGGTCTGCAGCAGCGGGGAGGCTTCAATGGTGACAGCAGCTACAAAGGTGGCAGAGAGACTCCAGCAGCAGCAAAAGCTTGGCAGGCGGTGGCTGGTCTCCAGGGGTAGCAGGCAGCTGCAGCGAGGTTCAGGCGGGAACAGTGGGTCTCCGGAGGTGGCTGGATAAGGCAGCTAGGCTCAGGCAGTGTTGGAGGCAGCCGGCGGTGGCAGCAGGACCCCCGGCAGCAGCAAGCAGCGGCAGTGGTGGAGTTCAGGCGGTGGCCCTCAGGACCCTGGGTGGCGGCTGTGCTTCTAAGGGCAGCTGGAGGGGTGGTTGTCCTTTCCTCAAGGGGGGGGGGTTGCAGGCCCGATTGTTCCAGGGTGGCTAGGCCCTGATAGGGCCTTTATTTTGCCGGTGGGGGTCACAGTGGGTCAGCAGTGAGGTAAGGCTGCCTTGTGTCTGCTACACTCCTCCACCCCTTGCTCCTGTGTCTTCCTCCCCTGCCCCCCTTCTCTAGCATACAAGGGGGCGTGGATACACTTGGAAGCTCCCTCCTCACCCCGCCTTTCTTTAAGGCCTTGGTCCTGGCAGTGTAGGTTCCTTCAATTTCTGGACCACAGGCCTCTGTAAGAGGCGGCATGTGAGGTGGCAGAAATCTTATGTAGGGGTGGCCATTTTAGGCAGTCATAAATTTGAGTGCTTCAGTTCATTCCTGGAATGGTCATTGTGGGACAAAACGGGTTGTCAGGATGTCGCACATTATCTGGATGACTTCCTCTTTGTAGGTCCACAGGGAACTGGCAGATGTGCTCAGCTGTTGGTTGGGTTTCAGCAATTAGCTGAATAGCTGAAGAGCTGGGGGTCTCTTTGGTCCACAAAAAAACTGAAGGCCCTGTGCAGTGGTTAGTTTTCTTAGGGGTGGAGCTAGATACCATGGCCCAAATGTCCTGCTTACCTATGGATAAGGTTGAGGACTTACGGGTCCATCTTGATTCCTTCTTGAGGACTTACGGGTCCATCTTGATTCCACCTTGAGGGAGCTACAGCAGCTGGTGGGGCATCTCAACTATGGTTGCAAAGTTGTTGCCCTGGGGCGAGCCTTTTTGCAGAGGCTCTGTGATGCCATGGCAGGGCTACGGCTCCCACACCATAGATTATGCATCAACAGTGACATCCGCGCTGATATTCTAATTTGGCAGGAATTTTTGGATTCCTTTAATAGGATCACCTTTTGGAGGGAAGAGCTGAAGCTTGAGGCTGAGCTTCAGGTTACCTCCAATGCTGCAGAGTCTGTTTTCAGGGCCACTGGTATGCAGAGGAGTGGCCCAGGGAATGGGTCTCAGCAGGTTTTACTAGGGATCTTATATTTTTGGAGTTTCCCCCCATATTAGTGGTGATTTGGCTGTGGAGGGAAAAGTTATCATATCACACTGTCAATTTGTGGTGTGATAATTTGGCAGTGGTCCACTTGATCAATTCCCTCACATCTAAATCACCGAGGGTAATGAGGCTGGTCTACGCCTCTACACTGCAGTGCCTTAGACTAAATACGTTGTTTTTTCCTAGGCATGTGCCTGGGGTGGATAATGGAGTGGCTGATGCTCTCTCTTGCAAACAGATGGTGAGGTTTCATCAGCTTGCTCCAGAAGCCGATCATCTGCCAGCAAGGATGCCAATTGCGAGTGGGCATGGGTGTGCCCAATTGTTGGTTGCCATGGTTGCTAACATCAGGTTTGTGGGATTGACTGGAAGTTTGGAGACCCTGCCTGCAGTCAGCTGACCCAAACTCCAGCTACTTCATGGTCTACATGACTAGTCGCATGTGGGCCAGAAGGTGTAGCCATGAGGTCTGGTGTTTGGCATGAAAATGTGAAAGAATGTGGGTTTATGGCATGGCTATTGAGGCCATGTGGCCCCCAACATTTGGCTTGCAACAGGAAACAAGACACAGCATGTTATCAAAAGACATCGCTGGAGAAGGCATGTGGATATAGAAAGCAGAAAGCAATTTTTCTATACAGTCAGCTAGTATAATATTATGTGGGCTGTCCTGCGTAATGGAGACACGCCATGATCCTTTGACCATCTGATGCCAGAGGGGTGAGAAGAAGTGAGAGGGAAAGCATCTAGTGTGATACTAAAGGTGGATCCCTTGATAAAAGAAAGAACTGCTTAAAGCACTTAGGGAGCCACCTGATTTCCAGGATACACTGGCAAAGTATTAATAAGGCATCTTTGAACTTCAGGAGCTCCTCATGCCCTTCCATCATAAACAATGTGAGGTTTAATTCCCATAATAAACAAATCTCTTGGACTTTCCTTCACAAATTTAGTTGTTGGGTTATGTAGTCATCAATGTGGGAGAATCCTGTCCTCATGAACTCTGGAGCCTGTCAGCAAGAACCCTTTTCTTATGATTCTCCAAGGTGCCTCACATTTAGGGTAACTCAGTGCTGGAACAAAATGCACTCACCCTATTAAACCATCAGTAAACCATTTGGCCAGGCAAGAAAACTCACCTTAAAAAAAATTGCCATCAAGTCAACTTCTGGAGACCCTAGGGGGGCTTGAAAGCAAGCGACATTGAGAGGTGGCTTGCCATCACCTGCCTTTGTGTCATGACCAGTGTTCCCTCTAAGGTGAGTTAGTGTGAGCCAGCTCACAGTTTTGTAGCCTCCGGCTCACACATTTTTGTCTGAGCTCAGGAAGGACGGCTCCAGAGCAAGCTAATTTATGCAGGAGCCAAATCGCTCGCTCACACCTTTAATGCCAGTAGCTCACAAAGTAGAATTTTGCTCACAAGACTCCACAGCTTAGAGGGAACATTGGTCATGACCCTGGTATTCCTTGGAGGTCTCCCATCCAAATACTAGTCAGGGCCAGCCCTGCTTATAGAGTTCCCAAGTACTTACCGCGATCCGTCAGCGGAAACATGCTCCCCGACCAGACCATTCCTCCCTGTAATGCACCATGCCGTTGCCAGGAAGTGACGCTGGGCGATGCTCTGGCAATGGGGCTGAAAACTCGATGGTACCATCGAGTTTCCAGCCCCATTGCCAGAGCATCTCCCCGTGTCACTTCCTGGCGATGGCATGGTGCAGCGCGTCTGTTGTCCCCACAGGAATGATCCTGCAAAGACGTCTGTGTCCCCCGCTGAATCACGGTAAGTACTTGGGAAGCCTGCCTGCTTAGCTTCCAAGATCTGACAGGATCGAGCTTGCCTGGGCTATCCAGGTCAGCATGAAAACTCCCCTTTTTACATATCCATAGTCCTCAGGACTACAAAGCACTGATGTTAGAAGGAAGAGGAGGAGGAGATTGGATTTATCCCCCACCCTTCATTACCCAGAGGCGTCTCAGAGCGGTTTATAATCCCCTCCCCACAACAGACACCCTGTGAGGTAGGTGGGGCTGAGAGAGCTCTCTTGAGAACTGCCCTTGAGAGAACGGCTCTATAAGAACGTATGACTGACCCAAGGTCACACCAGCAGCTGCATGTGGAGGACTGGGAATCAAACCCAGTTCTCCCAGATTAGAGTCCACACTCCTAGCCACTACACCAAACTGGCTAATGCCAATAGCATTAGCAGAATAGATAGAAAAGAACATCTCTAGCCCTCCATTTTTGTAAGTGGTTCTGCTCTTAGATAATTTTTCAATATTAAAATCACAGGAGTTGCTTCCTTCTTCACTACTTCTGGACACTAAAATCACTGAGCCGTCCTGGTCAAGACAGGCAGAATATGGTTTCTCCCACTTCCATTCTGCTTTCCTACCTGGAATTCACTCTTCACAGCTTTTTGTCTGCTCCCTCTCAGTTTCTCCCTTCTCTGGTTGCAGACAGTCTGCTTTACTGCACCCTGGTCCTTCACCTGGCTAGGGTTTTTGTTCCTCTGCATTCCAAAATCTCTTGTGTTGATTTTCTCTGAAGTAGCCACGTGGGAGGAACACAGTATGTTCTAAAAGTAACTCTGGCCCCAGTCACACGGAGCATTTGCCCCGCTGAAGGCATGGGAGTCCCACGGAGTATCCGGGAGCAATCACACAGGAACATTTGGGAGGCGTAGCACTCCCGTGGGGAACCTGTGGCAAGCCGCCGAAGCCGCACAGAAAAAAACTAGCTCACTGCATGTACTAGCAAACACTTTGCCACGGGCCACCTATAGAAGCCTCCAGGTGTGATTGCGCCGTCGCGTGGCTTCGTCCCCCATTGTCCTCTTTGCTGCGGGGAAGCCGCCGTCACATCTGATCACATAATAGTGCATCAGAATGCGACTGCACAAATAGCCGTGCTCCCCCCCCCCCCCCCCGCATTTTACGGCACGTCTGGCCGGGGCCTCTAATTGGTATTTAGCTTAAAGTAATAAACTTGAGCACTAGGATTGTGCAAAGTGAATGGTTTGTAATTGGATTGTCCAACATAAATTGCTGGTTTATTGTTGCTATTGAAAAGTTTATTTCCTAATTGAGATTATACAAGTTAGTTTATAACAAATATTTGCAATTGCTCAAAATGTTTTGATCAGTTAATGCATACATCCCATGTTGATCAAATAACTTATAAATGAAAATCCACAACAGAAATATCTGAATTCACTGCCACAGGAGGTAGTGGAGATTACAAGCATGGATGTCTTCAAGAAAGAATTAAACATATGGAGCAGAGCTGTCCATCAGTGGCTATTAGCCACAAGGTATAGATAGGAACTCTCAGTCTGGGGCAAGTGATGCTCTGTATTTTTGGTGCTTGGGGGGGGGGCAACAGTGGGAGAGCTTCTAGTGTCCTGGCCCCACTGATGAACCTCCTGATGGCACCTGGTATTTTTAGTCACTGTGTGACAGAGTGTTGGACTGGATGGACCATTGGCCTGATCCAGCATTGGCTTCTCTTATGTTGTTATGACCTAACAGTTACAATTAACCTTATGAACCAAAGCTTCTAGATTCAGTGGTTTTCCAGAGAAAATGCCTTCTCTCTCCTAGATAGAATAAAAGGTTTTTACAAAAATACCTAGAATGATCCCTGTACAGAAGACTGTAGGATTTTGTCCAGTTCATGCAGTCTCCATAAAAAATGGCTTATTTAGCAATCACAGTTAACAATAAGTGGTTAAAGTGTTGGACTAGGGAAACCCAGGTTCAAATCTCCATTTTGCCACAGAAGCTAGTTGGGTGATTTTTCAGGGCTCTTTTTGTAGCAGGAGTTCCTTTGCATATTAGGTGACACACCCCCTAATGTAGCCAATCCTTCAAGAGCTTACAGAGCTCTTTTTACAGGGGCTACTGTAAGCTCTTGGAGGATTGGCTACATTGGGGGGGGGGTCGCCTAATATGCAAAGGAGCTCCTGCTACAAAAAGAGCCCTCACACACTGTCAGCCTACCCTATCTCGCAGGGTTGTTATGAGGATAAAATGGAGGAGAGAAGAACAATGTAAGCCACTTTGGATCCCCACTGGGGAGAAAGGAGAGATACAAATAAATAAATAAAAACAACACCAATTTACCACTGCTGGGACGTTTGATGTTTTCTTATGATGAATCATACCCACTTTTGCTTGCTAAAATTCTCTGGTTACCAATAAATACTAACCAATTACAAATTCCTTTCTCAAATGGCAGTACAAATTATCTGGAGCTGATATTTTTTAAAAAAAAACAGCCTTTGGTATGGAAAGCATATAAGAAAGTATAATTAGAGATGAAGGAAAACAAGCAGATTGGATTTTAATTTCACAAGGAACCTGAGAGTTATTTAAAAAGCTGAACTACAAGGTGTCAATAGCAAAATGTTTTGTTCATGCTGCACATTTGCCTAGCTGTATCATAATCTTTCCCAGGTTAAAAAAATTAATAAAATCAGGCATACATTAATTAAGTCTAATGGCAAATTGCACACATTTATGTTAGTGGTGATTTTCTCAGAATGAAGGGTATTTTTTTAAATCTTGAAGTTCATTTTCCAAACCCTTCATTAAAAAAAAAATATTGCTAAATGCCAAATAGTGCTTAAAAGTACTTGATCCTGCTTGGCCTATTGTAAACAGCAGGACTACAATTATGACTGATTTCCAGAGAGGAAGTGTATTGTTCTTTAATATCAGAGATCCAAGATTAATAATATTCAAAATGAGAATTTTAAAAAATAGCATATAACTACTGGCCATATCTACATACTTCCATTCTCTTATGTTCTTCTCAGAATTCCAGATAAATGTTATCAGTGTGTTGGGATTAATGTTGAATCTTATTAAGAAATGTAAGATTTCAGTGTTCCAGAAAAGAAAGAGAACCCGACCCTAGATTAATGAGAGATTAATTTTGAGAAGCAAGTGAAGGATTAGATTATATCATGAAAATGTTGATCTGGACTTGTGCAATAAAACAACAACAACGACAGTAACTGTAGCATGCAAAGAAAGTACACACAGGCTCACCATGGCCTCCCATGAAACAAATAAGTTTCAGGGTTATATGCACTCTCTTTCCCCTCCCTCTTTTTTCCACCGTCACACATTAACTGGTTGTCTGGCAACCATCAGTTGCTACTTCATATTAATAGTTTTCAGCCTCCCTCCCTCAGTTCTGAGCAGCAAAACATTGTCCTGATTTGGTGCCATGTAAGGACCCATGTCCCACTGCCTACCACAAGCCTGCCAAGTATGATCTACTGGAAGTAGCCTTCACTTCAAGAAGATGATTGGGCATCTAATTGACTCTAACTGAAATCAATGTAATTTATAAGTGTTTACCTGGCTGATTTGTGCCCATTGTTGTTCCAAGATTAAAGTTTATTGGTATCATAAATTTTAAAATGTACACTGAATACATAATTCTAAGATGTTTTCCCAGATGCTGGATAGTGGGATGCAATTATTTCCTTAGCAACCACTTTCACATTGTTGAAGCTTCTATAGCTGAACATTCTTCTTCAGTTTTCCTAAGGCTAACCTTCTGGCAATTGCCTATTAATATTCCATTTAGTTCTTCTTATATTAAAAAGAAAGCCCCTTCTTTCTGATATTGAGACCATTCTGATAGTAGAACTAGGTCATTCACATATCTCAGATCTCAATGGATTGTGGAAAGGCTATTCATTAATTCAGAAGCCTCTCTTTTAATTTTGTCAATATTTCAGCCAAATGGGTGTCAATCATTTTCTGTTAGGAAGAAGTTTAGAAGTGCAGAATTTCCATATTTTGAGATGAAACTCCTCTCTGAATTGCTACTACTGTCACCACTACTACTTCTAGATTAATTTACTTGGTATTTATATAACATTTCACAGCATTAAATGCATTTCATATACATTAAATCACTAATCATCATATCACTGTTATTGTACTAACATTGCACATGGGAAACTGAAGCTGTGACAGTGACTTGATTAAAACTATGTAGGGATTTCATGGCTGAGGCAGGACTTCCTGGCTTGCAGCTCACATATTTAGCCAGTACACTATATTAGCCTTCTACTGTTGATAGAGGTTTGTTTGTCTAAAGGTCTTTTTTGTTCAGAAAAATAAAGATGACAGTCATGTTGATGAATTGACACAGAGGGTTGGAGCCACAGGTGCTCTTTGGCTAGCAAGCAGACATGTATGCCTGTATCATTTCCACTGATTAAGGAGTGAGGATTTTTGCCAAATTGTAGATATCAATGCTGTTTATGACCAGGAGTGGACTGGGAAGCAAACCAAGCTGAGTGTCTCTTGCTGTGCTACAAGCCAGTGCTGCAGGGCCACTCAACTCAGTGGTACCAACAATAAGCATTGACTCGCCCGTTCCTTCCTCTGGCAAACTGGTGGCAGAGCAGGAGACAATTAGTGAGCTAATGCCAATTATCATTACTACTGAAAGGCCAGAGCTAAGAGGCCCCTATGGCACTGCCAGAGTTACTGGGATTTTATTGCATTTGCTCCTTGCAATAAAGGTTTCTCTGGTTCAAGAGCTCACCAGGAAACTTATCTGTGAGCCAGAGCTAAGAGGCCCCTATGGCACTGGCAGAGTTACTGGATTTTATTGTATTTGCTCCTTGCTATCAAGGTTTCTCTGGTTCAAGAGCCCACCAGGAAAATTATCTGTAAGTTAAGTGACCAGCCTTCCCTATTTATGGGGGACCTTTACTCCAGTAAGGAGAATTCGGAGAGGGGCTCAGTGGGCTACCACAGAAGGAGGTGGTGGGAAAGGGCTGAGAGCTTTGTGATGCTCAGTGTACTTTGGATCCAATCCACTACCTTCCAAATTTTCCTAAAGAATAGAAATACAAGCAAAATCAAATTTGTGCTTCACCTTCATTGTCAAGAAAAGAAATATGAGAATGTAGTACATGTCTTCCATCTACAGGTCACAATTTCACTGTAATGAATGAAAGATTAGTTACATGTTCTGTTCTGCTAGAGTATGTCAAGATATATTCAGACAGTCTGTCAAAACTGTGGAGGTTTTAAAGTGAAAAACAATGGATTATAATATTAGGGAAATTAGAGAGCAGGAATAGCAATATGCGGGAACTGTTTCATAAGATCTACAATAAACATATTTCATTTGAACTATAAAATAATGAATGAGAGTATGAAGAACAATGAGAAGATAAGTGTCTTCTGATGATATCCATTTCTGACTGAGTGGAAAAAACACTCCTCCCATTTAAATTGCTTAATGGGACTCAGAGCTAGTTCGAACGTTACAAAGAAACTGAAAAGATGTTGACTTCACTAAAAAAAATATTTTCCAACTTGAGCTGAGATCACACACACTAAATAATTCACTTTCAATCCACTTTCAATGTACTTTCCAACTGGATTTTGACAGTTCACCCAGTAAAATCCATTTGGAAAGTGCATTGAAAGTGGATTATTTAGTGTGTGTGACGACAGCCTTGGACTGCAGCATCCAGGCTGGCTGGAGACAGGAAGAGAAGCTGGGCAGACATGCCCTCCTTTTAGGGCTGCCAAATCCTCCCGGGGGGCAGAAATCCCCCCGCCCCAGAGGCCCGTTCCCCGACGCTGGGGAATCGGGCCCTGGGGGAACCCCGCCCCAGCGTAAACGTCACAGGGAAGTGACGTTATGATGCCGGGCATGCTGGGGGCGGGGCCATGGCCATACATGGGAAAACTCTATGGTTTTCCCTTGTAAGGCCGGGGCCCTGCCCCCAGCATGCCTGGCGTCCTTCCGTCACTTAAGAACATAAGAACATAAGAACATAAGAGATGCCAATGTTGGATCAGGCCAAAGGCCCATCCAGTCCAACCCTCTGTATCACACAGTGGCCAGAAATACCAGTGCCATCAGGAGGTCCACCAGTGGGGCCAGGACATTAGAAGCCCTCCCACTGTTGACCCCCCCCCAAGCACCAAGATGACAGAGCATCACTTGCCCCAGAGTCCCTATCTATACCTTGTGGCTCCCTCCCTCCCTTCTTTCTTGACTTCTGACATACTTCTGGTGATTCTAGTAACAAATAAATATACACTGCAAAAACCTTTTAGCAAACTAATGTGTTCTATTTATGGTCATAATTTAGTAAAGTGCATAGTGTATTATTATTTCATCCTAATCAGGTATAAATATGCATTACATTCAATAAGCAATAACATTCAATACATACAGATTGTTAACTACCAGACATTTTTGCATCAGTGTTTTGAAATAAAAGGTGTTTCTTCATCACCAGTCTTTTGTGTAATTCCCCAATAGTCATTATTTTTGTCTTCTTTATGTTCAGCTGTAATCCTGCTTTGGCATCGTCACTATTTTCTACCATGAATCTGGTGTCATCTGCATATCTCAAACTGTTAATATTCCTTTCATCAATTTTCACTCCATATTCATCTAAATCTAGTCCAGTTTTCCTTATGATATGTTCTGCATATAGATTGAACAGACAGGGAGATAATATACATCCTTGTCTGACACCTTTGCCAATTGGAATCCATTCTGTTTCTCCATATTCTGTCCTGCCAGTAGTTTCTAGAGTACAGGAATGCATCAAAACAATCAGATGTTATGATACACATATTTCTTTTAAACCCAACCATTGTTTTTCATGATCGGCATAGTCAAAAGCTTTGCTGTAATCTATGACATGAGCTGATTTTTTTCTGCAATTCTCTCATATGCTCCAATAACCACCATAAATTTGCAATATGATCTCTAGTGCCACTTCCTTTCCTTAATCCAGCTTGAACATCTGGCATTTCCCATTCCATATATGGCAACAGTTACTTGCATGAGAAATTAATGTGATTATTATATTTGCTGCAGTCTTTGACATCTCCTTTTTTGGAATTGGAATGTAGGCTGAGTGTGTCCAATCTGTGGGCCATTGTTTTGTTTTCCATATTTGTAGGCATATTTTTGCCCAAATCTTAGAGTATCTCTGGTGATGTACTTGTGTCACTTCTGGTTGCATGGGAATTTATGTCAGCGCATCAGGGCACAGGCTGTCACCCCCCACTTTATTTTTCTCCCTCGCCCAGCTGAGTAGTAGCAAGAAGGGCCTGTTAGGGGATCTGCTTCCCCAGTGGGAACCTGGCAAGCCTACCAAGAGGGGAAAACAGCCATCATAAGGGTCACTAAGGCAGCTAGCAAACTAAAAATATATATAATAAAATCACATCTTAAAAATCATTAAAATCAACAAAAAGATATTAAAATTAAAACCAGAGCTAAAATACACATACAAAAACATAAGAACAAAAATTAAAACCTCGAGCAGGAAGGAGGGATTACTGAGGGAACATCAAATGAAACAAAATCTTTACTGTCTGGCAGATCTGGGTCATGACATTCACATTCCTATCATACCTTCAAAGAAACAAGAAAGTCTGCACTTCATTAGAAAAACATTTCACAGCATCAGCATCCAAATGGAGAGAATTATCAGCCAACAACTCCAACACTAAAGGGAATTAGCACTAACATTTCCAGTGAGTACAAAGGACTTGCATTTTTTCAAGCTTTTTCAAAGATATAATATACAACATTTCCCCTTCCATAAAGCTACCCTCTCACCAATAGCCCTAAACAGGGGAAGAACAAGAAAGGAGGCGGGACAAAAATGAAAAAAAATATCAAAATCAGGAAATAAAACAGAACAAGAGAAAGGGGAAGGCGAATCTTACATAAAGAGACAAAATAAGCTTTATATCAAGCGTCATAAAAGGTAAAGGTTTCCCTTGCTGGAAAGCCAGTTGAATCCAACTCTGGGGGTGGGTGCTCATCTCCTTTTCCAAGCTGAAGAGCCAGCGCTGTTTGAAGACTTCTCCATGGTCGTGTAGCCAGCATGACTAAATGCCGAGGCACACAGAATGCTGTTACCTTCCCACCGAAGTGGTACCTATTTATCTACTTGCAATTTCTTGCATTTGAACTGCTAGTTTGGCAGCAGCTGGGGCCAGAGACGTGAGCTCATTCTGTCACATGGCACTAGGGTCTTGAACTGCTGAGCTGCAGACCGGAAGATCCAATAGTTCTTCTGTCCAACTTTCTGCATATGGTGAAGTTAGAGCTTTCCAGCATTTCAGGATGAGATATTTGGCAATACAGCAGCCCCTAAATTTCAATGTATATGGCCCAATGTGAGTTCCTGCATAGACGATACACTTTGTAAGAATAGGTTAATAACTCATAACTTAAATGGTGAGTCCAGGACAAAGTTAATCTGTTTCTCCACATCTAGTGACAAAAGTGCAATGACAGGGCAATTCTGTAACATACAAGACTGTGCACCTGTGTGTGTGTGTGTGTGTGTGTGTGTGTGTGTGTTACTATCTCAGGTCCAAAGATGTCTGTTTGGTGTGCTTGGTGAATAGAACTCCAGTATTGTGCTTCTATTTGCAGCCCTGCTCCTGTATTCCTTTTTAGTGCAGGCCCCAGTTCTGGTCAGAGGGAGGAGAATAAAATTTGGCAGTATCCACAATTAAGACTTGTATCTTTTCAGATGTATGTATGTGCTCATCTGTTGAGGCTGGCTGAGTAATATGGTTGGCTGCTTGATGAGTTGTTATTCAACAATACTTAATGGTAGTCTAATTAAATAATTAGAGAGAGACATAAATATGGAAGCTTTTAATTCATTAACAGTTAACTATGAATATTCCTTATTTGCTGACCCCTTTCTGGAAACCATGCCAACAGAACATAACTACAGTACAGCTCATGGATTCACCAGAGCGATTACTGAATGGACAATTGGACAACTGAAATCCTGGTTCAGAGTGCTCCTTTAGAAACTAATCTTTTCCGGAAACTAAACCTGGAAGGAAAGTCTGTGCAATACCGATTGATACTGTGCTGCTCTTACCAATGTAAGTTTAATTGTTTTAATTTCTCACTGGTACAGGGCTTGTTAGAGAGAAACAAAAGGCATTAAAGAGGAGGATGAATATGAGCAAAAGAAAGCAGAACATCATGATTTGTCTGGTAGTGCAGACCAGGAACAGCAGCCGGATGGGAGGTGAATCTGTAAATGCAGATCTGAATCTACAGGGCAAACCCACAGAGGAACGTGGTCCAAACTTACATGTCCACTCTTGAGGCTCCATGTGTATATTCAAGGACCTTTCAATGATATGCAAAACATGAACCCAATGTAGGGTTGCCACCCTCCGGGTAGTGGCCGTAGATCTCCTGAGATTACAAATGATCTCTAGGAAACATAGTTCCCCTGGACAAAACGGCTGCTTTGGAAGGTGGACTCCCCTGCTGAAGTCCCTGCCCTGCCCAAACCCTGCCCTCCCCAGACTCCACCCCCAAATTCTCCAGGAATTTCCCACCACAGAGCTGGCAACCTTAACCCAATGTGAATGTATCCAACACATACTATCACACATTTGTTTGTGTGTGAATGTATGTTTCACTATCAGTGCCATGCTAAGGACTTTCCTGGGAGAAAACTATATTAAATAGTAGGATGGCCAAGGCTAGCCTGATCTTGTAAGATCTCAGAAGTTAAGCATGGTCAGTCTGGACTGGTTAATATTTTGATGGGAGACCACTAAGCGATTCCAGGACACTATGCAGTGGAAAGCAATAGCAAACCACTTCTGTGAGTCTCTTGCCTTGAAAACCCTATGGGGACACCATAAGTCAGGTACCACTAAATGGTGCTTTACACATATGCAGAATTTTAAATACACCAATTTAGGATTAGAAATGGGCACGAACTGGCTGATGAATCAAAGTTCATCACAAATTTTGGCCTGTTTGGGATTTGAGAGCTGAAGTTTGTGAACTGAAGAACCGGGATTAACTACCATGAATTTTGGTGTAATTTGCTGTGGTTCATGATGGTACATGAAGAGCAGAAAGCAGGGGTTTACCCTTGCTTTCTGTTCTTCTTGAGAAACAGCTAAGCAGCTAGGGGCTCCCTGCCACTCAGCTGTTTGGTTTAAATGGATCAGAGCATTTTAAACCCTGCTTTCAGCTCCCCACAACTTTTTGTGGGAGCAGAAAGCAGAGTTTAAATGGCTCAGAGCCATTTAAATTTCTGCTGCTTTCTGCTCCCTGTGTTTATCCACCAGGAGCAGAAAATGAGGGTTTAAGTGGTCCTGCTTTCTGCTCCTTGGGAAAACTTGCAGGGAACAGAAAGAAGGGCGTAAATGGCTCCCAGCCATTTAAACCCTGCTTTTAGCTCCCCATGACTTTTTACAAGGAGCAGAAAGCAAGAGTTAAATGGATGGGTTGAAGTGCCTTCCTGGAGGCACTTCACCTCCACCTTTCTGCTTGCCATGGCTCACCATGGCCAGCAGAAAGATGGAAGTAACGTCCCTTCCCAGGATATCCCCCCTTTCTGCTGGCCATGGTGAGCCATAATAAGGAGAAAGGTGGAAAGGAAGTTCCCCCTTTCTGCTGAGGGGGATCTCCTCCCTTTCAGCTGGCCACTTTCGGGCTGTCTTTTGAAGTCCTTTTAAAGTTTAAAGG
This sequence comes from Gekko japonicus, assembly GCF_001447785.1. Classification (NCBI taxonomy): domain Eukaryota; kingdom Metazoa; phylum Chordata; class Lepidosauria; order Squamata; family Gekkonidae; genus Gekko; species Gekko japonicus. The sequence continues at coordinate 897,033 of NW_015163622.1, forward strand.
GACTACAGAAGACAGCCGGAAGCAGCTGAGCAGCAGGGAGCAAGCTGCTCTCTGCCACTCAACTATTTTTGGGCTTTTGGCAAACCCCTTTTAAAGGGACTGCAGTCCATTTCAACTGGGTTTGCAAGGCGACATATACAAACTGAATTTGAATTCTTATTCTGGTTTATGTGAAGAGACCAAACAAAAAGTGGGAGAAAGTAGGAGGAACAAAGGGAATGTGTGTGTTATTCATGCCTGATTACCATTTAAATACAATTTGTTGTGTTGTCTGAAGGCAGCCAAAGTCTTGCTCAAGGCTGCTCAGCTATCTGGAATGTGGATGCATTTATTTACCCAGACCTGGACAGATTGGCAGCCATGAATAAACATCAAGTAAGATTTCCAAAAGTAACACAGAGACAACCTTTTCCTACTTTTGAATTGTTGGAAGTGGTGGAGGCAGATGTGGTGGCTGGGGTGTGGGGTAGCTGCAGAAAAGCAGTATTTAGTTGACAGATCATGTACATTCATCTTTTCTCATAACTGTTCATGACTGACTGAGCATATTTGGTACAAACTCCATTCACTTGAATTGATCAATAAGTAGAACAGCAGCCTTGATTTCTCTACTTGGAAAGCTTAGAAACAGAAACCAAGTCTTAATTCAGATGTTGCTCCCGTGTTGTATAGTTCAGCCCACAGAATTACTCTGGCTCAGTGTTCAGCCAACTTGTAATGAAACCAATAGCTGGCTCATTATGTAGGCTTCTTCAGCAGTATCAAAGGGTGCCCTGCAGCTGCAAAGATTTGAACAATCCCCCAAAGCTGTTTTTAAATATTTTCCCCTAGAATTTCAGAGCAGAGCATATGTATCATTTCTAAACTCCTTTTCTTTCTATGGGAGAAAGCTGTAACCAGCTGAAACAACCAATATGCATATCATAAATTTTAATACAGCTTTAATACTCCACAGAGAAACATCAATACAGAAAAGCTGTAATTTTGCTTTTAAATGCAAGGTTTGAAAATATCCTGAATTAATCGGGATTGTTTCCCTTTGTAACTATGGCTCTGGTGAGCATTTTTCAGCATTCATCTCTTTATAAAAATGGGTGGATTATGTTTTTAATTTAATTTCCGTTATGATCTCATATCTTAGAAAATATACTATGAATGGTAAGTATGGTCTACTTTCTAAAAACTGATGAATAAACATTAGTTTTAGATGCTGTTGAGAAACATTGTATTTTGCTAGAGCATATAGATTTGTTTAAAATACGAAATGGCCATACACACAGAGTTAGTCATGCTTAAACCCACTGATTACATTGCGGTTTACATCTTTTTCTAATCACTGTTGTTAAGAAGCAGCTTGATAACACAAATAAAAAGATGGAGTACAAACAATAGTTTGTGCATAATCCGTGAAGAGAATATTTTAGTGTGATCTTATATAAATGTGCATTTACCTACAATGGAATCCAACCTGTCACTTTCTTCTTCCAAAAATCTTGTTCCCACAGAGAGGGAAGGTGTTGTGGCTCAGACCACATGCTTTGCATCCAGAAAGCCACAGGTTCAGTCCCTGGTTTCTCTCTTGTTAAAGTATTGCAGGTGTTGGAAAAAGATTTTCCTTTGTCTGGGATGCCAGAGAATAGTTGCCAGTCAGGCTGACAATACTGAGCTAGATGGGCCAATCACCTGACAAAGTATAAGGCAGCTTCATGTACTCCTATGCTCCAATAAACACAAAGTACACCATACTAGCAGATTCAGCCCAGTTTCTGGGTATGTGATAGGGCATGCATAAAACTGGAAACTAACCTCCTGGCATCTGAACAAGTGGACTTAACATCTCCCACTGGCACTGTTCTACATCTAAACAGGAGTGTTATACCAGGACAGGATAAAAGCCACCTGGTGGCATAGCAGTATCAGGTGCAAAGGTGAAGTTCTGTGCAGAGAAGCGGAGTTCTAGTGCAATGGTAAATCAGAGGAATAGGGAGCTCCTCTCACGAGTAGTGAAAGTGGCATAAATTATGCACCTAAGTCAGTATCTTTACCTGCTTTGCATAATTAATTCAGCTTTATCCTGTGCCAGGTTGTGATTATTTGTTGCTAAATGTTCAAATGTGACATTCTCGAAGGAAATGGCTTGATTATGGGATGGCACAGAGGAGGGGCATTCCAGCAAGAGGGAAGAGCCCTTTCCCCCTCACCCAGAAAAAAACCCTAGTAGTCTGGAATTGGGACAAATAATATCATAGGAAAACTGCCATCCTAGATCTTTTGTTTTTATTGAATTTGTTCTTAAGTTATATATTGAATTTTAATGTTTTTGTATATTTTATGACATTATGTCTTGTACATCACACAAAGCCCGGTGTAAGTGGGGATAGGGATGATTTTTGTTGTTGTTGTATCAGGCTGGGTGTTGGAGCACCCAATTGGTATCGACCCCCCCACACCGGACCAGGCACACACTCAATTTGATAGTCGCGGCTGGAGTAACAGTGGACCGGATTACTGCATTAGCAGTACCATGGTCGGACCACTTTGCCCTGAAGGCCCATCTGTATGTTCCACCCCGACCCTGTTTAGGCAGCGAGCAGATTTTAGCTTGCCCGTGGAGCCAAATGGACCCGGAGTGGTTTCAGATGGTTCTGCGGGATCCGAGGCCCCCTGGCGGCTCGGATGAACTTGGGGAGGACTGGCATAGCTGGCTCTCCACAGCCATCGACGAGATCGCTCCCCGGCGCCCTCTGTATGCTCGCTCTAGACTGGCTTCCTGGTATACTCGGGAGTTGCAGCTGATGAAGCGAGAGCTAAGACAGCTAGAGAGATGGTGGCGTTGTGCTCGCAACAAGGCTACAAGAGCATCTTATAGGACATTTATGAGATCCTATGAAATGGCAACCAAGGCCGCAAAGAGAGAATTCTATGTGGCCGTGATTGCATCCACGAGTTCACACCCGGCCCAATTGTTTAGAATGATTCGGTCATTAACAGTGCTGCCACAGAGCAGGCAAAATGTTAGGGAATTGGATATTGGCTGTGAGGCATTTGCGAGCTATTTTGTGGATAAAGTCTTGGTGCTCCACCACGACCTCCCTGCCACAATTGAAACAGTGAGTGAACTCGAGGTCCCTTGCACATCTTCGACTCTGGGTTTGGACTGTTTTAGCCCGCTCAGCCTGGAGGAAGTTGACAGATTGCTCGTATCTGTGTGCCCAACCACATGCAGCCCTGATCCGTGCTCTTCCTGGCTCATTAAAGCATGCCACGAGGGGTTTTGAGGTGCCCTAAGGGAGATTGTCAACAAGTCCCTTTCTGAGGGATGGTTCCCTTGGGCACTCAAGGAAGTGATGGTCCGCCCCCTCTTGAAAAAACCATCATTGGATCCGGCCAAATTGGCCAATTATCGGCCGGTTTCCAACCTGCCCTATTTGGGCAAATTAATTGAGAGGGCGGTGGCGATACAGCTACAGGGCTTTCTGGATGACGCTTCTACCTTAGATCCTTTCCAGTCTGGCTTCCGCCTGGGACATGGGATGAAGACAGCACTGGTTGCTCTTACTGATGACTTCTGGAGGCATCTGGATCGAGGCGGTGTGGCAGTATTGCTGTTGTTAGATCTGTCAGCCACATTTGATACGGTTGACCACTAGCTGCTGACCCATCACCTTGCTGACGCGGGGATACAGGGGCTTGCCCTTCAATGGCTTGCCTCTTTTCTCCAGGGTTGGGGACAAAGGGTGGCGCTAGGGGAACAACAGTCCCAAAGATACCCACTTGAATGCGGTGTACCACAGGGGGCTGTGCTTTCCCCGATGTTGTTTAACATCTATATGCGCCCCCTTGCCCAGATTGCTTGGAGATTTGGGCTAGGGCGTCATCAATATGCAGATGACACCCAGCTCTATCTGATGTTGGGCAGCTGCTCGGACTCCAGCCCAGAAGATCTGGACCAGGCATTGCAAGGTGTGGCTGGTTGGCTTAGACTGAGCCAGCTGAAACTAAACCCAACAAAGACTAAGGTCCTGTACCTGAGTTGGAGTGGTCTGGGGATGGGGATCCCTCTCCCGACCTTCGATGGGGCACCTTTGGTGCCAGTGCTAGAGGTTAGGAGTTTGGGAGTGCTCCTGGATGCCTCCCTATCTATGGAGGCCTAGGTGGTGGCCACTGCCGGCTCAGCCTCTTACCATCTTCGGCTGATCCAGCAGTTGGTCCCCTTCCTCGACCACAACAACCTGGCTACAGTGATCCATGTGACAGTCACCTCAAGACTAGACTACTGTAATGCTCTCTACATGGTGCTGCCTTTGTCGCAGATCCGGAAGCTGCAGTTAGTGCAGAATGCTGTGGCCAGGCTGTTGATGGGTCTCTCTAGATGGGAGCACATCTGGCCTTTGCTGAAAGCACTGCACTGGCTGCCAATAGCTTTCCGAGTCCGCTTCAAGGTGCTGGTACTTACCTTTAAAGCATTACATGGCCAGGGTCCGACATACCTGAGGGACCACCTTTCCCCATACATACCCCAGAGAGCACTACGGTCCAGGGCCCAACATCGATTAGTGATCCCAGGCCCCAGGGAGGCCAGGCTTGTGGCAACCAGGGCTAAGGCCTTCTCAGTGGCGGCTTCTACCTGGTGGAACGAGGAGATCAGGGCCCTGCAGGACCTTTCATGGTTCCGCAGGGCCTGCAAGACAGAGCTCTTTCACCATGCTTTTACTTGGGAGCTACCACTACCACCACCAACAACGACAACTATCTCGTGGCAATAATGGGTAATGGGATGGCCCATTATAAAGATCTAGCCAGTGTTCCGATGGATCAGTACCGCTGAAATGGGCATTTGGGTAACATCTATAGGTCACCATCTTGATGTGATTAACTGGGTAACATCACTGAGGACTTTATTATTGTTAAATATGCTGTTTTATCTGCTTTTATTGTTTTATATTGGCACATGTTGCCCTTGTCTGTGAGCCACCTTGAGCCCATTCGTGGGGAGGGTGGGATAGAAATACAATAATTAAAAAATAAAATAAAATGATGATGATGATGATTATATCTTTTGTGTGGTGGAGCAAAATCAAGATTTTTAGGAATATGAGCTTTTGAAAATCAAATTTCCCTTTGTCAGATCTAGTTTAGCTAGTTTTAGAAGCAGGGGATTCCACACTTTGCCAGGGAGAGGGACTTGCTTTAGAGCTATGAAGAAATGCATGGAGGGGGGGGGGATAAAGGTCTGATCTGAGAAAAACCTTTACCACAAGGTTTTAGAAGTTTTTCTCTCTGGGCAGAGAAGAAACAGGAAGAGGGAACTCAGTTCAGTAGTTTTCCTGAGCCCATTCGGCTACCTCTTAAGAAATGCTAATAGGTCCAGCTAAAGACAATGGGATGGTTCAGTCTCTCCCCCCCCCCCCCAAGCAGGGAACACAAAGGTATTAAAGACTAGAAGAACTTCAAGAAAAAAAATTCTGGAGACTTCAGGAAAAGCTTATTTGATTCAGTCTGACCTGGACAGTAGGTGGGGAAAAGAGAGATGATAAAACTCTTGGGAGGAAAGAGGAGACTCTGTTTTGTGCCAAGTCTATCAGAGCAGACAGAATTCTTAACTGAGATATGGAAGAGGAGACCATTACCGTGTGCTGGCCTGGATAGCTGAAGGGAGCTGCAAGATAATGGTAACTCTGTAGAGATCTATAACATTCTAAGCTACATAGCCTATCCTATATATAACATCTGATAGGGCATGTATAGAGAGGAGGAGGAGGAGGAGGAGGTGGAGGAAGAGGAGGAGGAGGAGGAGGAGGAGGAGGAGGAGGAGGAGGAGTTGTTTATATACCCCGCTTTTCACTACCCGGAGTCTCAAAGTTAGGGTTTTCAGGTCCAACTTGGGAAATATCTGAGGACTTTGGGGGTAGAGCAAGGAGAAAGGAAGTGACATCATTTTTGTGATGTCATGTCCTGTGGTGTTGTTTTCAGGTCAAAGGTCAAGTGATGTCATTTCCCAAGCTCTACCCCTTATGATGCCACTTCCAGCACACTATACCAAAACCCCACCTCTTCCTGTGATGTAATTTCTGGGCACTCTCCTAAACCTGCCTCTTTTTCTGAAGTCCCTTCCTTCTTTCAAAATTCAAATTTAAATGCCCACTCTGCCATAGGGGGGCTACCCTCTGGATGGCCATACAGGCCATCTAGTCAAATCCCTTGCTCAATGTGGAATCAGCCTAGAGCATACCTGACAAGTCTGTCCAGCTGCTTCATGCAGAAGAGTCACAATCATCTTTTAAAAAAATTGTGGCTGGGATCCAGAGAACTAAGTTATATTCAAATATATACATTGCCCATGGGCTGCTTCTATATGAGCAAAGGACAATTTGATCTTTTTCCTCCTTCCCCTCTTATATGAGGGGAAAGAATGGAGCACAGCAAAGCTGGACTGTGACTCTTGGGCTGCCTCTCCAAGTGATGCAAGTAGCCCTTCCTGCTTTACAAACAATGAAATTAAAGACTTTGCCTGTTGTTATGAGCAAGATAATTCCAAATAGCTGTATTGGCTTATGCAAGGAGTACTGCAGTTAATGAAATATAAGGATCCTTCCTAAGCCAATAAGCCAGCAATGTGATAACAGAGAACTTGTATGCAAAACTGCCAATCAGGATAACATTGTCTGGCACAAACACGTGTTAAGTGTTCTGGCTGGATGGTGTACATATAAAGAACATATCTGTTGCCATTCCCCTCTCTTCCTGCTCAGCACCCGGGGAAACAGAAGCCCTGTTCATATATTACAATGAACATACGTACATCTTGCATGGATGTATAGAATCATGGAGTTGGAAGGGACCTCCAGGGTCATCCAACCCTCTGAAAAATGCAGGAAATTCACAAATATCTCCCCCCCCCACACCCCAGTGATCCCTGCTCTATGCCCAGAAGAGGGCAAAAAAAACCCACCCCAACCCTCCAGGATCCCTGGCCAAATTGGCCTGGAGAAAACTGCTTCCTGACCCCAAAGGGGTGATCAGCATTTCCTTGGGTGTGTAAAAAAGGGCCATGAGAACTAAGCACTGAGGCAACCCTTCCTGCCCTCCTTCTCATGATCTGCCTAAGTTCACAGAATCAGCATTGCTGTCAGATGGTCATCTATACTCTGTTTAAAAGCCAGGGTTTTTATGAAAAGGACCACCAGCCGAAAAACTGGTAGGGTCCAACCCCTATCAAAACCTATTTGGTCTACAGCCAAGCCTTTGGCTAGCTCCCCCAAGTCAATACCTGAATCTTCCTCATGAACACATGTTGAACACATGTTGAACACATGAACTCATGAAGTTGCTTAATACTGAGTCAGGCCATTGGTCCATCAAGGTCAGTATTGACTACTCAGACTGGCAGTGGCTCTCCAGGGTCTCAGGCTGAGATCTTTAATGTCACCTATTACCTGATCCTTTTTTAGCTGAAGAGGCTGGGACCTACAGCATGTCAAGCAGATGCTCTATCACTGAGCAATGGACCAACTGAATCCTTCCTCATCTTGGCGGAATATGAAGCACTAAGTGCTACACAAATGCTAAATATTATTTTCATATCATAAGAGCATGAGAAGCCATGTTAGACCAGGCCAATGGCCCATCCAGTCCGACACTGTGTCACACAATGGCTAAAACTCAGGTGCCATCAGGAAGTTCACCAGCAGGGCCAGAATTCCACAAGCACTCCCAGTCTTGCCCCCCAATCACCAAGAAGACAGAGCATCACTGCCCCAGACATAAGAACATAAGAGAAGCCAGGTTGGATCAGGCCAATGGCCCATCCAGTCCAACACATGGTGTCACACAGTGGCTAAAACCCAGGTGCCCTCAGGAGGTCCACCAGCAGGGCCAGAATTCCAGAAGCCCTCCCAGTCTTGCCCCCCAAGCACCAAAAATACAGAGCATCACTGCCCCAGACGGTGTCCTCCCACTATATCTTGTGGCTAATAATAGCCACTGATGGACCTCTGCTTCATCTTGTACCACAATTTTTTCATTATTCCTCTCAACCTTTGGAGGGTCCAAGCAGCCTCTCTATAGAGTTTAGAACTTTGGAACTCCCTCCCTGGGGAGATTCATCTATCTCCCCCTATCAGTGTCTTCTGCCAGTGAATGCAGATGTTTTTGGCGCATTTAGCATAACCCCAATAATGGTTATTGCCCTCCTCCCTGGTTCTGGTATTATTTATTCATTGCTATTGAATTATTTTATAATTCTAAATGTTGTTCTAATGTTTTTATGTGTGTCTTTGAGATCCTGGTCAGGTGGGAAAGGCAGCATAAAAATATTTTAAATAAATAAAGTAAATTGAGATCCAGAAAGGGGGATGCAGTTTGTCTGTCTGTCTGTCTATTACTGATCATACACCTATTGCCTTGAGCAGAAAGTAGATGCAATTTGTCAGCATCCCTTCCAACATATTAACAGCTCAGGTGAACAGTTAGAGAAAAGGCTAAGATATCACAGCTCTTCTGTATCTCCCGTCTATATACAGGACAGGATTTTCTTTTATATATTCATTTCATTTCATATTTTTTTTTTACCAAACCTCCCCCTCAAAAAACAGCTAGTTCAATTCTGCAGTTTGAAATGTCCCCTTGACCAATCTGGCTTTTGACTACTGCCAGAAATGCAGCAGAGTCGTCGGCAAGCCGTATTCCCTTCCTCCACTCCTCTTACCTCTGAAAACTTTCTGTCCCCAGCCGTCTCCCAGTGCATCCCGGAAGCAGCCTGGCGCTTGCAGGTGGCTTTCCAAGACACTAGAATAGCTATAAAAAGCCTTTGGTCTTGCCCCAGACAAATCCCCCAATTCTAAAATCCTTCCCATCCTGGTATTCCTCATTTTTTAGAGGAAAGAGCTAATATTCTTTTGCAAAAGCAGCCCACCTGCTTCCTTGCTTCCCCCAAGCCCCAACGGCTCAGAAACGACGTAGCAAGCAGGGCATGGGCAAAATCCCCCCTCACCCGGTGCCAGTGGTCAAAGGGGCTTTCCTGCATCCTCCCTACCCCAGCCCCGAGTCCCCGACAGCTCCAAGGTGGTGAATCATGGTGGCATGGACAAAACAACCCCTCCCTTCCAGTATCAGCCCTGATGGCTCCATCTCCACACAGACCAGGGAACCCACCCGCCCGCCTGGAAGAGAGCATGGATCTCCCAGTCTCTGCCTGGCTGCTGCACCCAGGGGCCCACCAACATCCTCTCACCCTCCCCCAGTCCTGACAGCTTGGAAAAGAGAAGAGGCCAGGCAAACCTCCACCGCCCGGCCAATGGCCCAGAGAAGAGCACATGGCTGCAACGAGGGACTTCCCAGCTCCCCCCCAATTGCCTAAACTTCCCGGTGGTGGCAGCGAGGGCCCACCCAAGCCCAAGTGGAGCACCGACAGCTGCTGCATGGGCCTGGGGCCACCGAGGGGGGATGGAAATGGGCACAATTTCTGGAAGTCAGGACAGGAGCCCGGCTGGCTAGCCCACTGCCCACCCCAAACCTTACCTTCCCAGGGACCCAGGGACCCAGGCAGCCACAGAAGAGCCCAGCAGCAGGGCAGTTCCCTACCGCATAGCTTCCCAGTGGCGGTGATGGCCTGCCCTCCATGGAGCCCCAGCTGACCCGATGGCTGCTGCCCCGGGGGGGATGGGCACAACTTGGGAGTCAGGAGCCCAGGCCGGGTTGGCCAGCCCCCTACCCACCCCAAAACCAACCCTTACCTTCCCAGGCTGGCGGGGCTCCCATGTGGAGTGCTGGGCAGCATGGCTGCTCACACACAGAGCGCCACAGCCTAACTTGACTCCTGAGGCTTGTCCAGGTAAGCGATGGCAAGAGCAAGCAGAAGCACCACCACGTGTTGCCACCCAAGTGAGGACTGCTGGGAGTGGGTGAGGGAGCCCTGTAGGAGGCTGGCTGGCTGGCTGGCTGGCTGCTGTTGCTAATGAGAGGAGTGGGGCTTCTGCCTGAGCCCAGTGCCCACTCGTCAGGCTGCTGCTGCCTGGGACTGATGACGGAGCCAGCCAGACCATCGGACCTGTCTGTGCTGGAGCGGCACGGCTGGGCAGCAGGGGAAAGAATCCCAGCGCACACTAGAGGGAACTGGGCACCTCCAGCTATGTGACATTCTAGCGGCTATTCCTACAGGAGCGCACAAGGGAGTAAACTGTTCCCTTGGTGACCAGGCGCTGGGCAGCAGGAGACACAGAGGCAAGGCCTCAGAACTTGGAAGGGAAGCTGGGAGTCCTGATTTTCCCAGTGGAAAATTCCTACAAAGATAAGATGGTGGTGATGGGTTACTTGAGAGAGAGAAAAGCCTCTCCAGGTGTTGAGAAAACCTTGGAGGGGAGGGTGGAACAGGGCCTGCAGGTTGAAGCAGGCCTGTTCCACCACAAGGGCCAAAGGAGATATGACAGTCTCTGTGTTATGATCTAATCACTGCCATAATCTTACAAATCAGTGTGGATGTGGGAGCTTTAAAATGCAAGAGAACCCTTCCCCAGTCATAAGAACATAAGAACATAAGAGAAGCCAATGTTGGATCAGGCCATGGCCCATCCAGTCCAATACTCTGTCACACAGTGGCCAAAAATACCAGGTGCCATCAGGAGGTCCAGCAGTGGGGCCAGGACACTAGAAGCCCTCCCACTGTTGCCCCCCCAGCACCAAGAATACAGAGCATCACTTGCCCCAGACTGAGAGTTCCTATATTATCCATGGGCCCCCACAGTGAATTTTAAAAGAAATTCTCCTTCTCCTTCTTGCCCCCCCTATTCTGTGCTTTAAATTTCCCACAGAGATTCAACATAACATCATCACATCTAGTTTCAACAGGCCTTTGTTCTATAAAGTTTAATTTCAGTTACAAAGTTTAGCACTGTGGGGGTCTCTGCATACAGAATTTTATTTGCAGTTTCCAAAAGAAAAGTGGCAGACCTGTCTGTAGAAATTAAGGGGAAGACAGTTTGAGAAAGCAGTGTCCTTGATCATTATTTGTTTAGGTGACTGTGGTCCAGGAATAGATTGAAACACTCCTTGAAATTACCTTGAAATTTTAGAAATCTCATGAAGAAAAGGTGCTTGAAAAAACAGACAGGCTGCTGACCTGATTTGATGAAGACACTGTTCTCAGTGAGGTTCTTTTCAACAGTTAAATTAGACTTGCTGACAAGCAAGAACTATGGAATTTAGCAAAATCAAAGGACGAATCAGGTTTTCTGAATTGTGCTTCTCCAAAATCCACTTACAGAGGCTGAAAACCAGTTCATAAACCTTTCACTCTTGATTCCACAGCCTATGGATAAGCAGAGACAGCTGCGCCCACAGCCTCCATTCCTATAGGCAGTGGACTCCAGAGGGATTAACACATGAAGACTATGCATATCAAGTCTACCAGGAATCCTCAAAGGCCTTGTTATGCTTACACTTGGCTGATTCTAATACACATGCCATTAATATTGTGCCTCTGTGTGAAACAACTGGAACTTGCCTCTACACACACACACGCACAAAAGTCATAGCTGTGTATTAAGACTCTTAAATAGAACTGTCAACTATATCTTTTAAGGAGGGGAAAGCCTTAGGGTGTGTTTTTCAAAGAATTGTCCATGTATCCAAGTTTAGCCCTTTTTCCTGCTCTCAAATTACTGACCACTCCTCAAGAGAAATTATGAATTTCTCCTCAGCAATGTGCCACCCACTGCTCAGACAAAGATCATCCCTTCCAAAGCTGGTTTCCCCTAGAAGTAACAGCTGTTAGAGTTTTTATATATGCACGTGTGTGTGACTGTGGATTGGGAGGACTGGCCTGAAGCCACATGTAGGATGAAGGTTTGTAGCAAGCTGGGATCCATGACAGCTCCCATGGACAACACATGACTGGTGAACAACTTCTGTTCCATGTCTCCCAAGGAGTTATTTCACTCTGCTCATGTCTGCTGTCCCCCCTCTTTGTCCTACTCTGCCCACTCCAGACTCCTTTGGATCACTACTTTTAGAGCATTCCCCAACATCTGGATCTGCCTCCTCAGCTGGAATCCACTCCCTCCCCAGCATTCCCAGGCCCTCCACAGCCCTAGGGGAGTGCCATCTCCGCCAATAGTTGCAACCATGGCCAACCGGCCTCTTCTAATGGCATTAGTTCCTCCGCACACCCAGGCCTTGGGGTTTCTCCATTCCACTGGCTTCAGCCTGGTCTGGTGGGTGGCTGCATATCAAAAAAGGTGGTTAGGGAATTTTAGAAACAGTAGCAGCCAATGGGCCAAAACGCCCAAATATTTTTGACAGTTATAAGACAAATATATCAATGCCATTTTTGGCATTTACCCCATGCAAGGACCCCTAGAGAGTAAATCTCTAATTTTTACTTGACTTTTTTTTTTCATAGTAACATATACCTATAGGAAAGGGGAAACCAGAAATGATTGCAAAGGTGTTATGGAAAAGCTGCTCTTGTTGTAGAGAAGGATGAGACTGGACTGGGAAAAGCTTTAATTTTCAATTATTAAATACAAAATCCTTCTTCTTTTTAGCTTTAATTTATCGCAGATTCAAAGCCTGAATGCACTCGAAGTTATGGAAGTTAGGCTTTGTGGAAGCTCATTTGTCTTTCAGAAATATTTTACAAATATCATTTAATTGGAACAATGACAGATTGCTTACAAAATAATCAGATTGCAAAATCTGATTAACACTATTCAACACAAAAACACACACATGTACTATATAACAGGGTTTTAGCAAAATATGTGACAGACAGTTTCAAGTTCTGCTCTCCAGGAACCTCAGCCAATCACTTTCAAATGACAGACTGGTATATTGAGGGGGGGGGGGGGGAGTTCAGCAATTTAACTACTGTCCAACTAACTGAATTGAGGGATTTTGGATTTGGGTGGGAGAAGGGTTGGAATTTGGGAGATCTGCAGGTTAGGCAGAGAGTCCATTAGAAACTTTTGGTATTTTTCAGATAGATAGATTTTGGGTGCTGTTTCTGTCAAAAATAGTTAAAAGCCTTTCTGTTCCATGCTATAAATTTGAATCAGTCAAGCAAGAAACCTGAATTTGCATCTGTTATGCTTTCTCAGTGCCCAGTTCTTCAGAAATGTTGTTACTGGAATACCGAGAGGTTGGAAAAAAGGAAAACAAAGAAACAACCAAGCCAACCTGTACCACTGAAATAAAACTTTTTTTTTAATTTGTCTTCATCTAGCCTACTGTGTGGTTTCTTCAAGACAATAATCCCCTCATAATAGGACAGGTGATTGCCAGGTGGCATCCTGAGTCCATGCATTGCCCTCATTGAGGACTAGAAGACTAAGCAGGCCCCAAGTTTTAATTATAAAAACAAAAGTATAAAAGTGGGGGGAAAGCAAAAGTTTTTAGGGTGTAAAATTCAAATCCCTAGGTTCTAGGCCGGGAGACAGGGTGTCATCACAAAATATAGCATACATGACTATCAGCCGGTTTCCAACTAGCCCTGTTTGGGCAAGATAACAGAGAGGGCAGTGCAGGCCCGTAGCATGCGTGGGGCCCTCGGGGCCTGGCCTTCCCACAGGTTTTGTGGGCCTCCTCCCCCAATCCTCTGCTCCCCCCTTCTCTCGTTTGGGCAAGATAATAGAGAGGGCAGTGCAGGCCCATAGCATGTGTGGGGCCCTCAGGGCCTGGCCTTCCCACAGGTTTTGTGGGGCCCCTCCCCCAATCCTCCCCCTCACCCTGTTTACTGCGCAGCAGCCTCCCTTCCGGCACACCCTGCCTGGCCTCTTCCCGGCTGGCAAGTCCCATTGCAGCCCGGGCAGAGGAAGAGCCTGGCTAGGGGCGGGGGGGATAACCGAGATCTGGTGGGTCTGTGCCATCGCCTCTGCCGGGCAGCACCCTCCTCCTCCGGCTGGGGCTGGACTCCTTCCCTCCC
>NW_015163622.1:911045-940109 GCF_001447785.1 Gekko japonicus
TGGCCTTCTGCGGAGGTGAGGGCGGCGGGTGGTTAGCTCAGGAAGGATGGCTCCAGAGCAAACTAATTTATGCGGCAGCCAAATTGCTCTCTCACAACTTTAATGGCAGTAGCTCACAAAGTAGAAGTTTTGCTCACAAAACTCCGCAGCTTAGAGGGAACATTGGTGGTGGGCCCCATGAGAAAAACATGGCCCCCCTGAGCAAAAAGTTGTTAGCTACGGGCCTGGGGCAGTGGCAACTCAGTTACACAGCTTCTTGGATGATGCTTCCATTCTAGATCCCTTCCAGTCCAGCTTTAGCCCAAGCCATGGGACAGAGACGGTACTGGTCACAGATGACCTCCAGAGGCATCTGGATCAGGGTGGATCAGCAGTGCTGTTGCTGTTAGACCTGTTGGCTGCATTCAACACAGTTGACCATCAGCTACTGATCCACCGTCTTGTTGACTCTGGAGTCCAGGGACTGGCCTTGCTTGCTTGCTTTCTCCAAGGCCAGGGACAAAGAATGGCACTGGGAGATCAGCTGTCCCGAAGGCACCCACTGGAATGTGGAGTGCCTCAAGGGGCAGTGTTGTCCCTGATGCTTTTTAACATCTGTATGTGCCCTCTTGCCCAGATTACCTGGAGGCATGGGCTGGGATGTCACCAGTATGCAGATGACACCCAGCTCTATCTGTTGTTCGGCAGTCAGTCTGACTCCAAACTGAAAGATCTTGACGGGGCATTACAAGCCGTGGCTGGTTGGCTTAGGCTGAGCCGACTGAAATTGAATCTGATGAAGACAGAGGTCCTGTGCCTGAGTTAAAATGGTCCGAGGATAGGGATCCCACTCCCGACCTTTGATGGGGCTCCACTGGTGCAAGCACCAGAGGTTAGGAGTTTGGGAGTGCTCCAAGATGCCTCCCTAACAATGGAGGCCCAGGTAGCAGCCACTGCCAAATCAGCCTTTTATCACCTTCAGCTGATCAGGCAGCTGGTTCCCTTCCTCAAACGCAAGGACTTGGCAACAGTGATCCATGCGATGGTCACCTCGAGATTGGACTACTGTAATGCCCTCTACATGGGGCTGCCCTTGTCTCAAATTTGAAAGCTGCAGCTGGTGCAAAATGCCGCAGCCAGGCTTTTGATGGAACTCCCTATTCGGAAGCACATCCAGCCTGTGCTAAAGGCATTGCACTGGCTGCCTGTAGCATACCGGATTCACTTCAAGCTGCTGGTTCTTACCTTTAAAGCCCTTTATGGCCAGGGATCTGCATACCTGAGGGACCACCTTTCCCCACATGTACCCCAAAGACCACTGTGATCAGGGGCCCAGAACTGGCTGGCCCTCCTGAATCTCAAGGAGGCCAGGCTAGCAATAACCAGGGCCAGGGTTTTTTGGTGGTGGCTCCATTCTGGTGGAATGAGCTCCCAGAAGAGATCAGGGCCCTGTGGGACCTCCTGCAGTTCTGCAGTTCTGCAGGGCCTGTGAAATGGAGCTCTTCCACCAGGCTTTTGAAGCCGCCACCACTACTAACAACTGACAACTTAAGGTGGGAGAACCCTATTCCCCTGGGATTTCTAACTACAGTCTGAGCTAGCTACCTAAGATGAGCTAAGAAGATCAAAGAGCCAACTGCAAACAGAGATAATTGAGTAACAACCACCACTATGAAATTACTGACACTAGTACTTTATTATGTTTTATGGCTTAAAGGGTTTTAGAATTGTTTTATTGTTGCTTGTATGTTGTTTTATGTAATTGCCCTGAGCCAGCCTTGGCCGGGAGGGTGGGGTCAAAATTTAATCAATCAATCAATGACAGTATAAGGACAGGTAGCAACATTACCTCCCAGGAGCTGATACATCTCTGGCATGTATCAGTATTAATGTAACCTTTGGATCCCCATGTTACTAAACTAGCATGAGAAAAAGCCAGACAAAAACGCTCCGTTTGACATGCACCCTATCCGAGTCGTCGTTCCCCTCCCCCCCACAAGTCCCCGCAGGAATTCTCATGCCTCTTGACACAACATCAGACAGGCACTAACATACAGGCTTAGGTAAAGGTAAAGGTTCCCTTGCTCGAAAGCCAGTCGAATCCGACTCTAGGGTTGCGGTACTCATCTCCATTTCAAAGCCGAAGAGCCAGCGCTGTTTGAAGACGTTTCCGTGGTCATGTGGCCGGCATGACTAAGCACCAAGGCGCACGGAACGCTGTTACCTTCCCACCGAAGTGGTACCTATTTACCTACTTGCAATTTCTTGCTTTCAAACTGCTAGGTTGGCAGGAGCTGGAACTAGAGATGGGAGCTCACTCCATCATGTGGCACCCGGGTCTCGAACTGCTGAACTACCGACTTTCCACAGCCTGCAGTTCAGTGTCTTAACCACTTGAGCCACTGCAGCTCCTACACACAGGCTTACTTAAACATTAATTCTCTCACAGATATACCAAAAAAACTAATTTATCCAATGAAAAAATCTTTTTAAACTTTCTGCTTACTGTATATGATGTATTAAAGTGTGTGCATACTTGCTATTGTCTCTTTCCCTGACCACAATCCTCTGCATATTTTATCTATACATTTTATTATCTTATAAAATGAGTGTGAAGCTACTGTACTATTTATGTGGAATCAACATTTACCACACAGGAAGCATTAGGGAAAAGTATTAGTTTCATAAAACAAGCTTATCTTGTTATTTTCCACATATGCAGCTTTCTGTGTAATCATATTTGGCCTGTGTGCAATATACTTTCAAACTGTGAGATAAAATCTTTAATGCTAGGTGCCTGGAATGTGACACAGACACTTTCATGATAGAAAAATCTATTTGATGAGTTTTTAATAGGTCATTTATCTGCACTTGATTCTAGTGTCACAACCAATTAGCAGTTCCTTCAGTCAGGCTACAGGCCTTCTCCTGCTGACTCAGAGGAAGGAGTTGTAAACAATATTATAATCACAACTCAGCTAACAGCTTGACAAACCTTTGGATTATAATATTTCCTAAAAGGAAATTCTAATATGCATTTTCTCCTTGGTTGGGCTCAACACATACCTTCAGAGTATACTAGAAGTGTAGTATGCTGGTTGATCAGACGGAGCAATAGAGTACTCATTCTCTGTATCAGGGGTCATTTCCTGCTGGAGCGCACAGGAGCGTAGCTCTGGCAGTAAGGAGCTCAGGGGGCGGGCACATGCAACAAGCCCCGCCCCCTGCTCCCAGCAGCCCTCAGTTGGGCCACGAGGAGCAAGAAGCAGCCAGGTAAGTTGCAGAGCCCCCCCCCCCGCCCACCTTCAGGTACAAGCTCTCCCTCCTCTGTGAGGGCAGATCTGCACATCCCCCCCCCATACCTAGCAATCCAAAAAAGTCCAGTGGCACCTTTAAGACCAAGTTTTATTCAGGTACAAGCTCTCCCTCCTCTGCAAGGACAGATCTGCACATTCCCCCCCCCCCCAATAGTTAGCAATCCAGAACAGTCCAGTGGAGCCTGAGTGGTGGGTGTTGCCTTCTGACACACTTCCGGTTATGTCAGGGGGTGTGGCATATGCAAATACGTTATGCTAATATGTTATGCTAATGAGCTCCTGCACCTCTTTTTCTACGAAATGACCCCTGCTCTGTATAATGTTATGTTCAAAATGCCTGAATAAAGAAGTTGTTGGTCTATTACTAAGAACTGGTGGTGCAAAACTCTTTGTGAGAGATGGGATACATAACACCTTCTGTCTCCTGCTATAGAGGAGACCATGCTCTATGACCTTTTGCTCCCAAGGCCCATATTTTAAAGAGAAAATGACATAGATTGCAGAGGCATGCACATTAAATTGCACATTGTTTTCAGGAGGCATGTTGGAGCCCTGTTGCTGCTGTACTGTATTAGCAGTCACAATAGGTAAACCACACAGTCCAGGGGCAGTTTTAGCCAATGGGCAACCCCAACTGCTCACAACCCTACACCCTCAAAGAAAAAGAAGAGCAGGCTCCTGCTGGTGCTCACCTGCCCTGTTAGGGCTCAGGCACATGGCTTCCAGTGTCAGTAGTGGCTCCTGCCTACACTGCATGGCAAAAGAGCCTCTCCTTGCTTGGCCCCAGCAGGGAGGAGGGGCAGTGTGGTGGCAGGGGCAGTGATTCCGGTGCCCTGTCCTAGACTTTTGTTCAGGGCCCCAGAATCACTAATTTTCACAACCCTATCCCATATGTGTAAAATATCTTAATTTGACTGAGACAGCAATAACTTAACTGTAGACCTCGATGCTTTTTGTGGTGGCTATGGGGGTTTCTAAGTATGCAAAACCTCCATTCCTTCTGAGAGGACTAGAAATTTAAGAATGGAAACTTGACCATCAACAACAATTTCTGTATCACCCTCACAAGGTATGTGCCAGGGGAAGACTGCCCAGTGCAGAAGACAGGTAGGGATCTCCCCAAACTCAAAGTCTTTCTGGTTTTCATATTGGGACACTTAGGCTGCGATCACATGCACCTTTAGATCTGACATAAGTGTGAATGCCTGATGGATCTAAAGGGTGTGATCGGACAGCAACATCTGAGAAGTGTCCCACAGTCATCAGCAACCCGTGCTGCTCTGCCACAGAAGGGGACTTAAAGGACACCGGGGAAAGTCCAGCTCTAATGGGTCCCGACGGGCCACAGACAGACTTTCCCCTGTCTGATCACGCAAGCACGCTTTCATACAGTCACAATGGTCTGATCATTCCATCCCTGCTCGGTACTGTTTACCCCTCCCATCGCAGTATGTGCATCGTCACATACTTCATAGGGGGCCCTCCAGTGAGGAGGTGTGATTCCTCATTTATGCATATGGGAAACAAATGGCCAAAAAACCCCAACTTACCCACAGTTGTGTCTGATCACATAGTGATGGCCTGAGCCCAAAAGCTACAAAGGGATGTGTGATCTCGCAACTCCATGTCAGATTCCTTTGGAGGAAATAGCCTCATTTCCTCTCTGCTTCAACTGACGTGTGTGACCTCAGCCTTATTGGCCTCTTTGGATTAGGCATACTAAATTATGGTAGCTGGATTTTGCTTTTGTTTTTTTAACCGCAAGCTCTACTGCTTGTGTACAATCTAATTTTTCATTTCAGGAAAATAAAGGAAATATTTCTGCCACTTCCGCGAGTAGGTAGAAAATACTATATATATTTAAAGTTCATATCTGAAATGCTACCTGGCTTTTAAGATAGCACTTTGTTTTTATGGGTGTGCTCTTATAAATAGTTTTAAATGTTTATGTCTTTTCTGATCTGATTTATAATAATTTTCATCTGCTTAGTTTTTATGCTGCTTGTTTTATATAGCTCACTCTTATAATTGATTATGTAAACTTTATGGAACATTTTTTATGGAGAGAGAGGGTCAAAAGTATTTTAAGTAAGTGATATATTAAGGCCCCATTCACACGGCGAATTTGCCGCAGGAGAGCCACAATTGAATGGCAGAGTTTCCGGGCACGATCACACCACAACATCTGGCAAGTGGAGTGCACTTGTGGCCAACCCGTGGTGTACCACCGAAAATGCACAATAAAAAAATACCTGGTCGAAGGTACTAGCAACGGGTTTGCCATGGGCTGCCTCCGGACTCCCTCGGTGTGATCACGCCGGCGTGCTGCTTTTCCCTCCGGCCGCTCGTTGACGCGCAGACGTGGAGGGAAGGAACCGTAGCATACCGCTGACGCGTGGGATCGTGTTCTGGTGCGTTAAATTGCAACACTGCAAATAGCCACGCCTCCCCCCGCGTTATCCAGCCCATGTCACCGGAGCCTAAGTAAGTTATATACACTGTTCATGCCAAAATTGCCATTAAAGAATTGCCTTAAAGAACAATTTTTCCAGTATTGTTAGAAACAAGAATACCACAGAAACAAATGAAAAATAATTACCAAGTACTTGGTTTTTAAGCATTTCGTTTCCTTCACAAAGCTGTCTAATGTAATCAGACACAAGGTTTCAACTCTGATTCTATTTCTTAGTATGTCTCCATGAAATACTTTATTTGCTACCTTGACATTTTGGGGCTGCCCATAGAATAAGGTGCTGTAATTTTTTCTTTCTTAAGGTCTGTGCATAAAAATGTACATGTGCTGCAAATACATTAACTTCAAAATACTGTATTTTCTTCCCCTTTTATTTCATGAACATCAAGCCAACACCTGCATGCTAAGTGATAAATAATGCAGTGAATTAAATATCATCATCTGGCTTCAACTGCTTTGTGGCATGTTCCAACTGCCTAAGTCTGCTCAAAGTAGCTATGAATAAAATAGGTCCTAAAGAGTCCTTATTCTAATAGCCAAGTTACCTGCTCTACAGTTATTGTTAATAAGTCACACCCATCTGCTCAAAGTAGCTATGAATAAAATAGGTCCTAAAGAGTCCTTATTCCAATAGCCAAGTTACCTGCTCTACAGTGTCAGACTCCTCTAAGCATCATAATAAGCACGCTTTGAAAGAAAGGTAACTTTATTAGAGCTGAAGGGTGCATAACAGAATCACTGTTCAGAATGGAGAACACTCCACCTCTTTCTGGACTGGAAAACATCTTGCTGACTTTCTCTGACTCTTCCAAGGGACTGATGGCGAAATTATATAAACTACTTCAAGAGGCAGGAACGCAATCAATGCAAAGGCATCAACTTCGCTGGCAGGAAGACTTAAAGATGATTATAACGGATCAAGTGTGGACTGAAATCTGGAACTCGCCGACCAATCATTCTAGAAACTTTACCACCCGTCTACAATTTTTTAAGCTGGTCACTAAGTGGTATTACACTCCAGAAAAACTAAATTAGATGAATCCTACAGTGAGCTCACGCTGCGGGAAGAAGTGTGGAAACACAGGGTCATTTTTGCACTGCTGGTGGGAGTGCCCAACCATAAATGCCTTCTGGGTGGAGGTTATGGGGAAAATAAATGAGATCACCTCACAATCGTTACCGCTCTGCCCCAAACTTGCACTTCTAGATTTGCTTGACCTAACTTCTATTACCAAGGCCCAGAAGGAACTCATTTCCAAATTGTTAGCAGCTGCAAGACAAGCCATTGCTTCTGCCTGGAAAGCCAGCTCGCCTCCTTCAATTCAAATTTGGTTTGAAAAAGTGTGGGATCAGTTTATTTTAGACAAACTTACATAAGTCATGCAAAATACAGCTAAAGGTTTTGATCGGTTTGTTGCGGTCTGGTCAAGGGTTCTTCAATATATGTCGGGAAATGACATTCTTCCATCAAAGACTTCCTACATCCCTTGGGTCCGTTTTTAACTATTTATTCATATTAAAAAGGTCAAAGAGATGCTAAAATATTACTTTATGATTCTCTCAGGCTCAATCACCATTTTTGTTCATGAAGAGAGCTGAAATTAAACTCACTTTAGGTTGATTTTGACGGATACGAAGGTTACTTTGTGGATTGTGTTGGGGTATCTTGTTTACTCCGTGTCTATTCTTGGATTTTACAGTCCTGTCTTCACCTCATATCCTGCTGATTGATTGTAATGCATTTTTGTTTTTCATTGCTGCTCTGTTGCATTTCTCTCAATAATAATAAAAAAGAATGGAGAACACAAGCAATGGCAAAGGATATAATCAAACATTCAAATCACTATTGCCCAATTGCGGGGCTTCCCGCGCGATTGCAGAGTTTTCCCGCTCGCACCTTTGGGCATGAGAACTAACGGTTCCAAGCCTCTCATGTTATCTTTTCTCACGGTGAGGCATGAGAGATTCTCGCACTAACAAGCCTTGCTAACGAGCCTTGCTTCCACCTGTGGCCTTGGGAAGATAATAATGTTACGGCGAGCTACAAAGCCATGCACATCTACAAGTCTACACATACAGGGTCAAGCACACACACATACACGAAAGAAAACAAATCATTGGCAGCTTGCTGACATACAGTTATTGTTAATAAAGTTCAGCCAAACAGAACTGGGTGTTTGTTGTTTGCTGCACCACACAAATGTGGCAATGAAGGTGGGATCCCCTTGCTATTAATACATGCAGGAAGCTGTGAAAATAAGTTGAGATCAGACTACCTTGTTCCTTACCTTCTACATTAGTGCTGGCTCACTACAGAAAAGGCTGCACTAGGCCATATAGAAGAATTTGATGTAATTCAACCCACCTCTTGGGACTGTTATGCAGAAAGACGGTCTTACTATGTACAAGGTAATAAGACTGAGGGGGCAGAACAAAAGCATGCAATTTTATTGACTGTCTGTGCTATTGTTTGTTCTCTGATGGCACCTGCTGCACCAAGTACAAAATCTTATGATGAACTGATAGCTTTGCTGAAGACACATTTTTACACAACACTGGCCCCGGTCACACGGAAGGATTTGCCCCGCGAAACGGATGGATTGAGGGTGGATTAAACCAGCGCGATCAAATGCCAACATCTGGCAAGTGTCGCACACCTGCCCCTAACCTGTAGCTTCTGGCCGAAGATGCGGATCTAAGAAAGACTAGTAAAAGGACAGTACCTACCAGATGACGTGCAGCACCGGCAGCTGTGGGATCTCCGACACACGGTTATCCCGTGGTATGCGTGGCAATGGCAAACTGCGCATGCGCACAACTGCTGCAACTGGCCCTTCTCGCCCTTCTTAGCATCGCTTCCCCTGCAGCATGTGATTGCGGCTGCCGGCAGAAGCACAGAGCCTCGGGGGACCTGTCTGATTCCACTGCCGTGCTTCTGTTTGTTGTGGCTCGTGTGACTGGGGCCACTATCTGTTACTCTACAGAGGTTCTATTTTTTTAAGCGTGATCAGCAAGTCAGTGGAAATATAGCAGAATACATTGCCAAGCTCTGTCATCTTGCTGAACATTGTGAATTTGGAGATCTTCTGGAAGGCTTTTTAGGAAATTGGCTCATCTGTGGAGTTAAAGATGAGACCATCCAGCAGCACCTTGCCTCTGAACAGAATCTGATGTTTGCTGCAGCACAGCAACAAGCATTAGCAGCTGAAGCCGCTTCATGTAATGTCAGAGAAAATCAAACCAGGCACCTCACTTATGCTCTCATTCTCCAACAAAACCAGGAATCAGATGAGGAGCAACTACAGAGGCTCACATCTACATCAGTGGGATTGTGTAAGTCAATTCATGAAGGAGGAGGAGGAAGAAGAAGAAGTTTTATACCCCACTTTTCTGTCCATTAAGGAGTCTCAAAGCAGCTTACAATTGTTTTCCCTTCTCTTCCTCTCCCCACAACAAGCGCCTTGTGAGGTAGGTGGGGCTGAGAGAGTTCTGAGAAGAACTGTGACTGGCCCAAGGTCACCCAGCTGGCTTCATGTGAAGAAGTGGGAGATCAAACCCAGCTCTCCAGACTAGAGTCCACTGCTCTTATCCACTACACTAGGCTGGCTCTCTCATCTGTTTTAGCTGTGGAGGGCAACATAAACAATGCAGATTCAGGAGGAATGAGTGTGACACTTGCCAAAAAGGGGTCACATGGAAAGAGTTTGTCAGTCAAGGGCTAATTGCGGGAAACAAAGAGAGTGGGGAAAAGGTACCCAGCTTCAAACTGCCCATAATTTGGAGGGTTTCTCTGAGGAGAGTTTCTCTTGTCTAGATCAAGCTTCAGTCTATCAGCCTTCATCTATCCCAGTACCACTTCAGGGCTTCCACAAAGGCACCTGGCTTAGCTGTTAAGGAGAAATAGAGCAAGGTATCACCTGCATATTGGTGGTGCCTCATTCTAAATTCTTGGATGACTTCTCGCAGCAATTTCATGTAGATATTAAATAGCGTGATGAATAAGATGGAACCCTGCCGGACTCCACAGTAAAAATTCCATGGGGACTTCCGGTCTATGGAACAGCAATGGTGGATGCTCTTCCCATGACAGGGAAGGGTGGTTCACACACCAGCGGCCTGGAGGGGTGCCACCTCAAGTGACACCCCCGAGGAGCCTTTGTGATAGGCTCCAGGCCAGGGGACTTTTGAGGGGTAGCCTCTTCAATGGCGTAATGCCGGAGAATTGAAGCTCCACTCCGCCTAGATGGTCCAGTCACTGAGTGGCCTTCAGGCATAAGCTGGACTGACCGGGACAAGCACCAGAGATCGAGCGGAATGGCATAAAACTGAGCGTGGTCAGAGAAACTGACCGACAATGAATGTGAGTTCTGAATAAAATGGAGTAGTTTGAAAAGCGATCCCCCCCCCCATGGTTGAAAACAGTGATTGCAAAGAGGGATGCCTCTTGTGCGAATGAGCAGCTAACGGACACAAAGGGGGAGAGGGGAGAAAGTAAACCGAAAGTGTTTTGAGAGACTAATCTGAATCGCGAAGTTGTTTGGCGAGTTTTCCGAGTTGTGTGGAAGCGGTAGAAACTGTAAACAAAATGGGAAAGATGGCGGCCCAGCAGAGAAAGTTTAAAACAAAGCCAGGAAGTCAGAGTCTGAGACCGGAAGAGGGAGCAGATGTCCTCAAACTCCTGGTGGATATGCTCAAGCAGCAACTCGATCGTATTAACCAGCAATTGACCATTATGAATAAAAACTTAGCAGCACAGCAGCTTCAGCTGAATGAAACAGAGAAAAAAGTGGAGCAGGCAAATGAGAAAATTAAAGAGATAGACACCACAAGCAAGAAGTTGAAGAAAAGTTTGGGAAATGTGGAAATGAAGCAGAATTGCCAAGAGAATCGAGTTTTGCAGCTACAGATGAAAAAAGCTAACATGATTCTCAGGTTTCAGGGGGTTCCTGAAACGGATCGGCAAGATTTGAAGAGGGTGCTTGGTGAGATCATCGCTCCAGTAGTAGGTTTAACAGCGGATGAACTGGTAAATGAAATGGATTCAGTCTATAGGGTATACTCCAATTACATTAAAAAAACCCTACCTGGAGAAATAGTGGTTAGGTTCTTAAGAAGACAAACCAGAGATGCCATTTTAAAAGCAACTTCAGCAACTCCACTGAAAATGGGAAATGTAACCATCAAAACCTTAAAGGACATTCCATTTGAAATTAGAAAAAAAAAGAGGAAAAATTATAAGAACTTAATTTCTTTTCTTCAAACTAATGGGATATCGTACAGGTGGGTGGTTCCGGAGGGTGTCATCTTTAAGATCAACGATAGAAGAGAGAAGATAGACTCAAAGAATTTTTGAGACGTCAGCTGGGGACAGACGAAGAGTCCAAAGAGGAAGAAACAAAGTCTAGTGACTCTGCTACCTCGGGAATGGAAGAGGATTCTGCAGCAGAAAAGGGTGCTGGACCTGCCAGAGTGGTATACGATTTTAGAGACAGAAAGCCAAAGTAAAAGCAGAAGGACTTGGAAAATGGCCTTTTGAAGCGAAGAATAAGAAGATGATCAGAGACTTCTCTCATAACAACTAACAAAATAACATATAAATAGCGAATCGTTATAAGCAAGAACTCTACAAGTATATTGTGATACTAAAACTAATTGTACTAAGATTTTTATTAACAGTGAAAAGATCTCCTCCTCTTGGGGTTTTAGTTTAGTGTGGTTTGCTTTCCTTTATCCTTAGCTGTAGTCCCTTCCCTAATATTTCTTTGTAGTTTTTGTAGTATTTGCAAAATAAAAAAAATATCCCTCCGGGGATTAAAAAAAAAGAAGTAAAAATGCCATGGAGACAAGCAACAGTCCCCCAGCAACACTTTCTGGTATTAGCTGGTCAAATAAGAATGGAATTGCCAAAGCACAGGGACCCTACTTCTAGTCCATCCAGCCTGTCCAGAAGGATACCACGGTCAGTGGTATCAAAAGCCTCTGAGAGGTCCTGGAGAATCAGCAGGACCTGTTCTTCTGTATCTTGTTGGACCTGCTGTTCTGTGGTTCTGTATCTTGTTGGCTTTTGCTTGTAGCCTTTTTATGGTCTGTTGGGTGAACAGTCTGACCTGCTTCTTCATGCGCTTGGACCTTTTAAGGGCTAGGCCCTTTTCCCCCTGAAAAATTTGTTTTAAGAAGTCAATGATATGCAGAAATTCAACAAATGAAGATTTCTTCCTCACAGCTGAAATGCTGCTTCACAACTTTTGTATCTTATGCACCAGTCCATATAGGAAACAAAGTGGCATCCCTAAAGTTTACATACTACATGTACAGTTTCCTTATTACTAAAGCAAACACTATACCATTCCTTTTTTAAACATAAGAGTTTGTCATGAATTTCGTTGACCTCCGTAGTTTCCGTGCTCTTTTCTTCAGTGGGACTGGGAGGGCGAAGGAATTAGAGGCATGCTACCTCAGAACTTTCGAGCCCCACCCCAATGGGGTAGTCTCTATTTATTAGAACGAAAACTCCTGGTCAGTGTTACTTCACAGCTGACTCCAGTCTTTGTTTCATTCTAATCCTTTCCTCCCTGGTGGAGGGTATCTTTCCTCTTTATTCCTAATCAAACCCTTCCCCCACTTAAAGTAACAGAGACACATTAGCGTCCCATCTGTCAGGTCCGGTTCGTCTTCGTCCTCCATTTCTTCTGTCTTGTCTTGTCTTGTCTGTTGTCCCCTGCGTCCTGGATCTTCTGTGGCTCTCTCAGCTGGACCCTTGCTCTCCCTTTCACCTTGATTCTTGTAGTGGCTTGTCCTTTTTGTTGTACTTTGTCCACCTCTTTTGTATCTACGCCCGTCAACGGTGGCTGACAGAGTTCCACTTAAAAAGGTGTTGGTCAAAATTTTATTTTCTACTAGCAAAGTCAGGATATCTTTGGATATTTAAATCTGGTGAGTGGAGCAATGAATAGACAAGACAGGTCTTTCTACAAATCTGAAAAGGGCCCTAGGTTTGCAGAAAAATGTGAAATAAAAAAGTGTACTGTGCAGCTTAAAAAATCCAAAAATGATAAAAGGAGAGCCTGTAGCTTTAAGCAATGGACTTCCTCAGTGGCTGTTGCTAGGAAGGCTCAGCATTCCAAGGCTTACTTCTTTCAGCAAAAGCAAGGGGGGAAGTAGAGCCATTTTCCAGGCCTATTTTGGCCTTTGAGGGAGGGCATCTTGGGACTAGGCCTGACTAGGGTTGCCATCTCCAGATTGGGAAATTCCTAGATATTTTGGGGTGGAGTCTGAGGAGGGCAGGGTTTGGGGAGGGGAGGGGCCTCAGCCAGATAGGATGTCACAGAGCAGCCATTTTCTCCAGAAGGACAGATCTCTGTTGTCTGGAGTTTAGTTGTAGTTCTGGCAGGTCTCCAGGTCCCACTTGAAGGTTGGCAACTGGAAGCCTGGCAGGAACATCTGAGTGACTTGAAATCACTCAACTTGCAAGACTCAAGTAGGCCTGGCTGCAAACTACTGTTCAGCAGCAGCCACCCTATGAAAGCCAGTGTGGTGAAGCAGTTAGAGCTTTAGAGTAAGGTCCAGGAGACCCAGGTTCGAATCTCCATCTTACTTCAGAAGCTCACATCAGAAGATTTTAAACTGCTCACATAGTTTCATCCTAATCTACCTCACAGGGTTTTTGTGTGGATAAAAAGGATCAGAGGAGATGCTGCTTTGGTCCCTACTGTGGGGAAAGGCTGGGTATCAGTGAAGTAAATAAATAATAAATATAGCTGAAGATGTGAAGCAAACAAAATTTAAATTGATGAATAGTTAAGAAGGAGTGAATAGGGCAGGGAAATGTGACACCATACAACTGGGTCACAGTTTTCCAAGGCAGACGCTGCTGGGATGGGGGGGAAGTTTAAGACAGAGGAACAGATAAAGGTAAATAAAGGTAGATGAAGATGTCAACTCAGTGTGTGACTGTAATAAAAAAGGCATATGCTATGCTGGGGATTATTAGGAAGGGGACTGAAAACAAATCAACCAGTATTATAGAAGTTAGCCAAGAAGCTGAAAAAAGTTGACGTTAAGTCCAAAGAGTTTGGACAAAGATGGGATGTAGTGGGAAAAGAAAAAAATCTCTGAGAGTCAACAATTGCTACTTCTTCAAATGAAAAAAATCAGCGTATGTCCTGAGATTTCAAAACATTCCGAAGCAGAAAGGAGAGAACCTGAAAGAGATTTTAAGTGAAGAGCTGGCTTCCATGGTAGGCTTAACTACGGAAGTGATACAAAGCAATATGGATATAGTGTATTATACATATCCAGAATTTATAATAAAAAAGCTACCCAAAGCATATGCAAAAATCTCAAAAAGGTCAACAAGAGACTTAATTTTGAAAGTGACAAATGGAATTGTCTTGAAAATCAAAGCAGAACAAATCAAAGTTTTAAAAGACGTTCCATTTGAGATCAGGAAAAGGAGACAAAGGAGAGACTTAGCACTGTTTTTGCAAAATCATACCACTCCATACAGATGGATAATACCGGAAGTCCTTATCTTCAACTACAATGGGAAAAAAGAAAAGATTGACTCTGTTCTTAAAGTGAAAATATTCCTGGAGCAACAACAGAAAGCGAGAGATGGATCAGAGAAAGTGGAGGACAACAAAGATACAGAAGAAGAAGATAAAAAGGGAGAAAGCTCTGACAATATCTCAAGCAGTTCGGCAGAATCCTCCGACTTGGAAGCAGAATTAGGGGCTGCTGCTCCTAAGCCCTTAAAAGTTAGACTGGATTTTTATAAGAAGCGTAGAGGAAGGAAATAAGCAAAATAGAGTAACTGACAGTCTGATGTTTATTATTAACAAATAATCTTAAAGCTAAGAAGCACACACTTTAGCCAAGTATGATTGTGATTGCTCGTTTTATACTTTTATAAACTCTCATGTATTACTATTTGGGCAATAGGGATATATCAACTACTTTAAGCCCGTGTATAAATGATCCTTGCTACTCGTAGTTTTAGGTTGTTCCCTTCCCCTTCCCCTGAAGGTTTGTAGTATAGAAAAAGCAATAAAAATGTGTTTTTTAAAAAATTAGGGATGGGCGTGAACTGTATTTTTGTGGTTTGTTTCAGTTTGTAGTTTGTGGCCAAACCAAACTGAACCATGAACCGATACAAACCTTTGCTAAATGTTCCACAATAACAAGCTCACTCCAATACACTCCAATACACCACTCTTAATCTGTATTTCATCAGAGCTTGGGGCATGAGCCAGAGAGTGTCATTGTGTTATGTACTATATGCAGCTCTCCTCCTGCCCCCCGGCATACTTTAAAGTGGTTGAATGCTAATAAATTGGGCTCAGGAGGCCATTGCAGTGTGCCACAGAAAGGAATGAAGGCCTGGCTCTCTTCCATATGTTCATGTGTAGGAATGCACCAAATTTCCACTGTGTGTTTCTCCTATTACAGCATCTATAATATTGATGTTAATCAAAAAGCAGGGCATCTGGGAGAAAGTACAAACCCCCAACTTCATGGGTGACTCCCTTCTGTTCTAGTTCAACAAGATTATATTGTGAGAGGATTATATGTTAGTATCTTTCCATTTTCTGTCCCTTCTTCTTTCCATCTACTATGATGACAGCTTTCCTTCGGGCAACAAAGTGTGAGGAAGGCTCATTTAAACACTATTCATCCTTGAAGAAAGTAACTCCACAAGGTGTGCTGGGAGACCAGCAGCTCAACATGTTTGGTCTGTCCCGTGTGCCATCAAGAAGCTGACATTTGCCACCAGACGATGGTCTCCCACTTGAGGATAATTCCTGTCTTTAATTGTTTTTACCTTAAGGCTATGCTTTTAGCTATGACATCCAAGTAAGCTGCCCTCAAGGAAACGATCTTCCTAGTGACAAGTGGGATTCGTTCATGGTTTGCATTCAAAACACGGAGAAAGCATACAGCATGCTACGGTAATTTTTTTAAAGGGGGAGATTAGCATTCAATCTTCAGCAATATTAATCTGTGAAGAATTCCCTGTCAGTGATTCTTTGTCTTCAACAGTCCTGATGTACTGCTGATATCAGATCTCCCTACAGTCTTATTAAAGGCACTAGAAAACACTTGTTTAATCAAAGGGATCTCAGTAATATATAGACATCTGCATTTTTAACTAATCCATGTCAAAAAATAAGACTGCTAAAAATTACATCTGCGCACTTCTGACATTGCTTGTTTGTTATCAGTAATAACTAATGATAATTATAAGGTAATAGCTGTTGCTTGCCCTCAAAGATCAAAAAAGCAGCTTGCAATATCATATGGTTTTGGGGAGATGCAGTCAAAAACAGTACCCCACCCCCCCAATTCTGAGCTCATTCTACCATTTATTTACCAAACTGATTTCTGAGGGATTTGAGGGACATAAGGTGTGCCAAATGTTACATTTCAAGAACTGAGGTGATGTACTGACATTATTTCATAATAGTCCCCACGAACTTTTTAGAAAAGTCATTCCAAATGAATTGCACTGCAAATGCACTTATGTAATGCAAACATCAGCAAAAATAGCAAGAAAGGAAGCTTTACACAATAACAATAACAAGCCTGCCCTAATATTTCTCTCTTTTGTGACAGCTTAATTGGAAAAGCAGCTAATTTATCCAGAGAGTGGTAAAGGTTTAAAAAAGGGGGAGCCATAGGGCTTTTAGATAGTTTCCTAAGGGCTGCTTTATGGATCCAGGCCATTTTATGTCAAGTCTCTTACCTAAAATCAATTGCTATTTCCCCTCCCCCCCTGCACTGACATTTTCACTGAGCTGCTGACCATGACTCCAAAATCTTTCTTTGACAGCTACGGCTACTTCAGAGGTCATCAGAGTATATCTGAAGTTGGATATTTGGTATCACTTCAAACTTTGGTGGAGGGTCCTGCAATGGCCAGGAGGCTCTTGGGGCAAGACCTGGCTGCCAGTCCTGCTGAGCCACAAGCAAAGGCAGATAACAGCTTTGACAGACAAGAGACAGGACACACACAAGAGAGACTGAACAGCAGAGCCCCAATCGAGATAATGAACTACATTTACACAGGGCTTTTTTTGTAGAAAAAGCCCAGCAGGAACTCATTAGCATAATAGGCCACACCCAATGGCAGAAACTCATTAGCATATTAGGCCACACCCCTGACAGTGCAGCTGATTAGCATATTAGGCCATACCCCATGCCTTCCCTTGGGGGTTTGCCCGGGTGCCC
This sequence comes from Gekko japonicus, assembly GCF_001447785.1. Taxonomy (NCBI): domain Eukaryota; kingdom Metazoa; phylum Chordata; class Lepidosauria; order Squamata; family Gekkonidae; genus Gekko; species Gekko japonicus. Next base: position 928,041 of record NW_015163622.1, read on the forward strand.
TATGGCTGCAGGGAGCCTTCGCAAGCCCCCCTTGAAGGGAAGGGAAGGGAAGGGAAGGCAGTTTAAAGTGCAAGTGTGGGGCGCCTGGGCAAACCGGCCCTTGGACAGGTGGAAAAGGCACGAGGAGGCATTTAAATCCTTCCCTGATCCTTCCAGGGGCCCCCCTCACCCACCCGCCTTGGATTCGCCAGGGGGGGTAGCTCTCCAGGCCTTGCCTCTGTAGCCACGCATGCAGAGGTTTTGGCTATAGTGGCCGTGGCCAACTCTGAAGCCAGCCGGAACTCCATTCCTGTGCGTTCCTGCCCAAAAATAGCCCTGCATTTACAAATAGCCTTGGTTTCAACAGGCTTTTTGCTGTGTATTGTTGTTCAAGATGTTGTGGATCCATTGGATTCACAAACTCGGCCACATTTTGGGGGATCCTAGACTATTTGTCTATATTTGTAGAATTATAGGCACACTGTGGATAATTTAACTCCTGTTTTATGGATCTAAAATATCTTGGACAGATGCTTGTTCACCTTCTGCTTTTGAAGAACATTTTCCTACTTCCATGGACAGCCTGTTTCACTGGAAAACTAATCTGAGGAATCCCGACCCTTGCCATACGGAATCTAAACGACTCCGTAATAAAATCTAATTATTTCTTTTCCTCCTAGCTCACTGGCCAACTATCATTCATTCATCACTGTGTATCCTTATTTGCATCAAAAGATCCATCCATTCAGTTCAACAGGGCTCAGCATCACAGTGCAGACAGGATGTGAATCGAGATGCATATCTGCTTCAGTAATGCACACAGAAGGCATCCAGAGCTCTTCTGCTGGACTGGGCAACTTTATTCCCTTTCCTGATGTTGTCATGCACTCTGGTTAGTTTTTGCAGGTGGGAAGAATACCAGTGTGTCCTAATGCTCTCAGACATTTCATATTTGTATGGGGAGGGGAGTAAAAAGTGGTGTCCATTTCTAGCCAGAAAGGATGATGAGAAAGCTGTTTGCAAAATTGTTTCTAAATGCCGCTAATGCTCATTTTTCCTGGGTAAGAATTGCTGATGTTTTAACTTGTCAGCTCAAGGGCAAAGAAAAAGAAAGGAGAATGCATTGATACACGAGATATTGCAAGCTTAGTAAAACAATATCCATATTGTAAAAAAACATGATTAACTTGCAGAAATTAGCATTGTCAGCACTGGTTAATTACTTTGAGTGCTTCATGTTTTGATAAATACTTCTGGGTAGAATTTGAACATTCAGATCAAGGCTTCTAAGGCTATTGGTTTCATTTGAAATGCTGGCAGTCAATTTCTATGGCTCTCTGTTTCAGTTACGCAAATGGAAGCTGATAATAATAATACCTTCCTCTGTCTAGAGTGCTTTGAAAATCCATTAATGTTTAAAAAGCATTAGGATGCCATGGTGACCAGGACTATAGAAATTACATAATTAACCTCTTTTGGCACTGGTAAAAGATAATAAATTGGGGGGAATGCTTTTGTGGTGGTCACATCTGAATGCATAAACTGCAGGCACTTGTCACACAAAGTTTTGTGCCCTTCAATGGCTTGCTCCATTATATGAGCCAGTTTGGTGTAGTGGTTAGGAACACGAACTCTAATCTGGGAAAACTGAGTTTGATTCCCCACTCCTCCACATGCAGCTGTTGGTGTGACCTTGGGTCAGTTACCAGTTCTTTTAGAGCTGTTTTCTCAAGCACAATTCTTGAGAGAGCTCTCTCAGCCCCACTTATCTCACAGGGTGTCTGTGGTGGGGAGAGGAAGGGAAGGAGATTGTAAACTGCTCTGAGACTCCTTCAGGTAGTGAAGGGTGGGGTATAAATCCAATCTCTTTCTATATAATTTATACTGTGTGGATACCTTTCATTTTGCCCATAAGCATTTGTTAAGAACTGAGAATGGCACCTGGGACAATCCTTTTAATGGATCTGCTCATGCCACTATGTCTGATGAACTACTACAACTGATCTTCAATATTTGACATAACCTTCAGGTATCAAAGTTGTTTAGATGCTTTTTCTTTATGTTAACTGACCAAACTATAAGGCCATAAAACAGTACAGGCGAACCCAGTGCATATTTTTCCCGCTTTATTTTGTGGTTTATCCTTGTTCTTAATACTCTTCTCCTACAAAATGAACAGTACAGTCTTATGGTACCAATATTCTGGTGACTGCTAATGTTGGACATAATATTGGCATAAAAGTATCTTATACGCTCCCAGCAACAAAGGAGAAAACAAAACTATAACAGGACAAATAAAAGAAGACAAAGCAATGGACACTCCCAAACTGTCCATGAAGACACTGGCACACACTATTCACAGTGGACAATTCTGCATCTAGCATTCACTCCACATTTTTTCAACACTGAGGAAAAGGTGCAGCTCAAAACCACAATCAAATACCTCAGGGCAATGCCGTACTGACCGCAAAGCCATCCCCGAATGGCCATAAATACATGCAGAATGTACCATAAAACTCGATTATCAAAGAAAGTGAAAGCAGCATGCAGTGCAGAGGGTACCATAAAATCTGATGGTGAAAGATAGTGAAAGAAGCATGCAATACAGAGGGGAATTTCTGTTCCAACATGGGTTTCATAAAACAATGGAGGGAAAAGTCAGTGCAGAATCGCCCAGTGTCACAGTGATCATGTCCTCACTGGTGATGGCTATGAACCAGCTGACGAACTAAAGTTCATCATGAATTTTGGCCGGTTTGTGGTTCGTGATGTGATGTTCGCAAACTGAAGAACCACCATGAACTTCTATATATTTTGATGCAGTTCGTGGTGGTTTGTGAAAAGCAAACCCCTGCTTTCTGCTTTCATAAAAAAACAGCTCAGCTGAGCTCAGAGCCATTTAAACCCAGCATTCTGCTCCCCATGGAAAGTCGTGGGGAGCAGAAAGCAAGGGTTTCCAAACAGCTCAACAGTAGGGACTGCCACTCAGCTGTTTGGTTTAAATGGCTCCAAGCCATTGAACTGAATAGAAAGAATGTGGGTTGTGCCCATCCCTAGTCCTCATATTTCCCCTGTATGGAAGACACCAATTATTGCATAATTATGGCCAAACACACAACATCATCCTGTCCAGGACATACAGAAAACACAGCCAAATAGCCATGGATGCTATAGCCTACCCAGTGCAGACCATTAAGACACAGTGATTAGAAAGCTAGCAACTGACTTCTATTTATTTTTCATTTATTTTATTTTGAACATTTTAGGCTACTTATCCAGGAACCTGCCCAAAGTGGCTTGAAAAATAAAAATAATAAAAACAAAATATTAAAATATATTAATTAAAAGCCAGTATTAAAAAGCCCCAACTCAGCATAAAATAAATAACAGTTTAAAGTAACAGTTTCCAGGCTAAAATAGTATTAAAAAATCAACCCCTTAATTAAAAGCCTGGGTGAAGAGAAATGTTTTGATCTGGTGTCTAAAAGATAACACCAGGTACTATTTGTAACTCTGAGACAGAACATTCAGTGGAAGGCAATGGTACAGATAGAAAGTTACAGCTTCTATTAAGCAGCCTCAATATTGGAGGAAGTTGTAACAGCATCAGAATGGCATGGAGCTACCAAACTTTCTATTCATGCAAAATACCTGTGGCTTTGAAAGACAGGGGATAAGGCTTCTCAAGGATTTCTTGAGTGAGCTATTGAGAGGGCTACCACCTATGTGCCCCCTCAGTTCTTAAGCATCAGTCCCATTCTGCCATTGAGGGTAACCCCTGATCTCCACACAGATAGCCATTGTGGGGTAGTGCTTAGAGTCAGGCTAGAAGTGTGCCGACATATTGAAATCCGCAATTCAGTCAATAAAATGAGGAGAAGCCACCCTGTCTTGAGCTTTTTGAAGAAAAGGTAGGATACAAATTAATTAAATACATAGTTCACCTTCTGATATATGTAATGTAATTATTGGGTTGGTTCAGACATAGGGTAAATCCATAATTTATTTTAAATGTAGTTAGTGAAATCTGTATTCAAATCCTGACATGTCTCAGAAAATACCACCACACTGATCCATATATCCACTACAGACTAGCAGGGTCCAGTGTTGTCTGAACCACTCTGTCCCATGGTTTTGGCACCATAAATAATGTTTGTCAGGATATGCTCATAGCAATCCACTTCCAAGGTCTGTCCTGCTATTTTTATGAGCAAAAACTCTTTAAACTGGCAATCTAATATGCTTCTGCCCATTCTTCTGAGTGCTGAGAAAACAAATGGCTCTTGAATTTGTGGACATCGCTTGAGTGCTGCATAGAGACACGACTTGGACATCTTCACCTTTTTGAAAGAAGCCATGTAATGTTCAGTTGTTTTGTATTCTCAGGAAGAGGCTTGCACAGATCAGATGGATGCTTTTAAACTAAAAAGAATTAACACAACAAAATCAAAGTAGGCCTTTTTCTTCTACACACTGAAAAGACAGAATAAAAGAAAACAAATGGCAGTTTTGAAATGCTGCAAACACTATATTTCTCAAAAGGTCCATTTAAAATGAATTTTTAAACTGTAAAACTATACTGTATGCATCCCTCTGCTATCTGGTGATATCCACTGCCGCTTTTTGATGTTCCCTCCAGTGTTAAATAATCCACATATGAACAGTATCTTCTGACAAAGTGAGCTTCAACTCACAAAAGCTTATTCCCCTAAAATTTTTTGCTGGTCTCTAAGGTGCTAATGGATTCAAATTTTACTCTGCTACTGAAAGTATCTTCTTAATATTCTTTTACTGTTTTGCAAGCCTTAGTTAGGTTTTTTGTTTGTTTGTTTGTTTTTAGGTAGGGACAGTGGGAATCTTGTTCATCCATCCTTAGTTAGTTTTAACTGGTAAATTATAGTGCAGTCCTGAATGGAGCTACCCCTTTCTGTTATTTTGATGTATTTAGAAGAGTATAACTCTGTTTAGAGATTTGCACTGATAATCAATAAAATGTTAATTTGATAGCAGCTAATTTTAACATGTAATAATAAATTCTAATTGGTGGACCTGAGACTTAGACCATGCTTGTGTATCATCTGAAGCAATGAAGAGGAAAATATGAATGAAGAAGATAGCCTTCCAGTCTGACAATGAGTGGTATACTTGTTTATACTAAACGGTACACTTTTTCAGGATACTTGGGGGAAAAGCAATTCTGTTGAGCTTTTGGAGATATGCAAATCGTATTTAATTGTATGATCAGTTAAAACGCCCATTCTTTAAATTGTTGATAACCCTAACTTTGACTAATTATGAAAAAAAAGAAGATTGGGTGAAACTGAAAGGTTAATTGAATAAGAAAAGGACAAATAATATTTGTGAAGAAGAAACTACTACTTTCCATCTCCAGCACCACTACTGTGTCCCTGAGTCTTACTTGTCCCATGATGCTGATAATCATGCTGAAAACTTTTATGAAATTCTATATTTTTTTCTGGATCCAACAGGTGGTTTTTTAATAGGTTTGGGCCCTTGGTTGGGCTTGTGGAGATGATGCGGCTGGACAGGAGTTTAGAAAGTACTTCACACATTCCCAGAGGTCCATTGCAGAGTGCAATCATAAATCGATGGGATATAGCAAAAACCTAAATGCAAGTAGTCAAATATATTTAAAAGTTAATTTACAGAGTGCAAGGGTTTGGACTAGATGACCTGCAAGGTTCCAACTCTAACATTCTATGATTCTATGCTTCTATGATACTACAGAATGCGTTAAGCTTACTCTAAATTTTAAATATTTTAAAAATACTTTATTCGGTGCTATATTATTATGTTTGATGCTTCCAATGAATGTTCTCAATAGGAATTCCTTTTTTCAAAAGTGTTTATTTTGTTTATTTAGCAAAGATGAACAATTTCCTGGATATTATTGTATCACACATTCTTTAATACCTAAAGGGTATATCCTGTAGACAGCCTTGCAGGAAGAACAGAGTTTGAGTCCAGTGGCAACTTTAAGACCAACAAAGTTTTATTCATGAAAGCTTTTACCTTGAATAAAACTTCGTTGGTCTTAAAGGTGCCACTGGACTCAAACTTTTTTCTTTTTTCTTTTCTTTTTTGAAACCCCCGAAGGGATATTTTTTTTATTTTGCATTAAACTACAAACTACAAAGAAAAATTAGGAAGGGGAGGTACAATTAGGGATAAAGGAAAGATAACCACACTAAACAAAAAACCCAAGAGGAGGAGATCTTATTTCTGTTAGTGTAAATGTTAGTACCACAAGTGTTAGTATCACAATATACTTGTAGAGTTCCTGCTCATCTTCCATGTTTCTATGTTATTATGTTAGTTGTTATGAGAGAACTTTCTGATCATGTTCGTGTTCTTTGTTTCAAAAGGCCAGTTTACCAGTCCTTCTGTCTTTACTCCGGCTTTCTGTCTCTAAAATCGTAGACAACTTTGGCAGGTCCAGCACCCGTTTCTGTAGCAGAGTCTTCTTCCAGAGGTAGCAGAGTCACTAGATTTCGTTTCTTCCTCCTTAGACTCTACCTCTGTTCCAAGCTGATGCTGCAAAAACTCTTTAGCCTTGAAAATGGAGTCTATCTTCTCTCTTTTATTGTTGATCTTAAAGATGACACCTTCCAAGATCGCCCACCTGTATGTTATTCCATTAGTTTGAAGAAAAGCAATCAAATCTTTATAATTTTTCCTCTTTTGCTGAATTTTAAATGGAATGTCTTTTAGTGTCTTGATCGTTACATTTCCCATTTTCAGTGGAGTTGCTGATGTTGCCTTTAGAATAGCATCTCTGGTCTGTCTTCTTGAGAATCTGACAATTTCTCCAGGTAGGCTATTTTTTAAAATATAGTTGGAGTATGCCCTATAGGCCACCTCCATGTCTTTTACTAGTTCATCCGCTGTAGAGCCTATCACTGGAGCGATGATCTCGCTAAGTACACTCCTCAGGTCCTCTTTTGCTGCTTCAGGAACTTCCTGAAACCTGAGAATCATATTGGCTTTTTCCATCTGTACTTGTAGTACACGGTTTTCTTGAAGATTTTGCTTTGTTTCCACCTCTCCCAGTCTTTTCTTCAACTTCTTTCTTGTGGTGTCCATCTCTTGAATTTTCTCATTAGCCTGCTCCACTTTCTTTTCTGTTTCATTCAGCTGGAGCTGTTGAGATGCTTATTCATCACAGTCAGTTGCTGGTTTATACCATCGAGTGGTTCCATCACTGGCTTCAGCATATCCGCTAGTAGTTTAATGACGTCTGCACCCTCTTCTGGTTTGGGACTCTGACTGCCTGGCGGTTTCGTTTTTAACTTTGCATGCTGGGCCGCCATTTTTCCAATTTGTTTACACTTCCCACCGCTTTCTCCCGACTCAAGAAACTCGCTCACGATGTCAAAAATCAAGTAAGTCTCTCACAACACACACACTATTTTCCTCCCCTGTTTCCCCCTTCGCGTCATTTATCGGTTAATCGCATAAGAGGCATCCCTCTTTGCATCCGCCTCTTCCTGCATGGGGCGGGAATCCATTTTGTTTAAAAGTCTTTTTTGTTCAGAACTCACATTCATTGTCGTTCAGATTCTCTGACCCCGCTACGTTTTAGCGATCTTCCGCTTGATCTCTGGCACTTGTCCTGGCCAAACCAGCTTGCGCCTGAAGGCCACACAGCGACTGGACCATCAGGGCAGAGGGGAGCCTTGATTCTCCGGCATTACGCCATCAAAGAGGCTGCCCCTCAAAAGCCCTCTGGCCTGGAGCCTATCACAAAGGCTCCGCGGGGGTGTCAGTTGAGGTGACACCCCTCCAGGCCGCTGATGTGCGATTCAACCTCCTGTGGCTCGGGGAGAGTGACCGCCATCACTGCTTCATAAACCGGAAGTTGACTCAAACTTTGTTCTGCTGCTTCAGACCAACACAGCTGCTCACCTGAATCAGGAAGAGTAAGGGAAATGACATAAACGATTGTCCACACCAGACTTTGGAGCCTGCATCCAGATTGATACTTCAGTGCTGTCCTGAACATAGCTCTATGGGGTAGAGGATTTATGGGGTAGAGGGTACCACCTCTGCATTCTGTCTCAGTGCCTTTGGCTATCCATTTCTGAGTGCAAAATGCATACAACTCATGCCACTTACAGAAGAAACATGTGCATTTAAAATTAATGCTTTTCTGACAAAATATGCAGAAGGAGCATGTTTCTTTCTGAGTTGTTGCTTCTGCATGATTTGCAAAGGACACAGCAGCAACTTAAATGCACCTGTGCCATTCACAATTAATGTCAGGTAAGCATGTATGAAATTATCATAAGCAGCAGCCTTAGGATGGGAGGCAGTTGCAATTCACAGTCCTTGTATATTTGTAAGCATTTAGGGCATTGTCAGCTATCACACATTTGGTTTCTATAGTAACCAGAAGGGCATTATATAAAAATTAGGTCTCATTCATTTATTTGAGGCTGATGTAGGCCTAATTAAGAGACAAGCTTCTAAAAATAAGGTTACAAATATCTTTGATTCTTCTCAGAAAATGGGCAAATCTTTGGAGGGAATCATCTAATGTTGAATGTATATAGTGGTTAGAGTGATGAACTAGAGTCTGAAAGGTCCAGGTTCAAATGTCAACTCTGTCGTGGAAGCTTGCTGGGTGACTTTGGACCAATCACACACTCTCAGCCTAACCTACCTCACAGACTTGTTGTGAAGATAAACAGTGAAAGAGAGAGCAATGTACATTGCTTTGGGTTCCAACTGGGGGGGAAAGTGGGGTATAAATGAAGCAAGTAAATAAATATTATTTCAATTGTAAAGACTATCGAGATGCTTAAATGGTTCATATAAGCATCATGCTATAATTACACTAAAAAGGAGAGAGCTCCTGTATAAACCCAAGCTCATTTCATAAGCTCTTTGATTTTATAGTGAAATAGTGGTTGCATACACAGCACACGTGGTCTCCTAAATATTTGTTTCCAATGAGAAGAAGCTTAGTGCAAAGCAATACTGATGCTGAAAAATTAGCCAAATCTCAAGCCAAAGGCTTCCCTCCAATGTTTGTTATGCACAAGACTGGAATGGTTAATAACAGACAGGGCTGGCTCCAGCTTATTTTGCACCCTAGGCGAGGATCCTTTCTCCCCCCCCCCCCGGTGCGCCCACCAATTTTCAAAAATAAATGCATTTTAGGAAGAATGAAAAACACAAATAATCAAGAAACTCCCAGAGTACGGAGCCGGGTGCAGTTTGGTGCCCCTAAGGGCCTAGTTCGCCTAGTGAGTGAGCCGGCCCTGATAACAGACACTCTTTATACCTCACAATTCACAGGGGACCAATGTAGCCAGAATCAAACTGTCTTCTTTTCCTCAATGGATCAAAACTCTACTGATGGCTGCAATGACTGGAATGAAATGGTTATGCAACCTGCAAGCAAGCCAGACTCATATCTATCAATTTTAGAAGACTTGTCAAGTACTTTAACCACAGGAATTATTGCACTGTATTAAGAGTAAATTGATTACTGATTACACTGAAATTTGTAGATCAGCTTACATTCTATTATCATGGATCAGTTCCTCCAGAATAACCATCCCCAACTCCTGAACTTATGTTGATTAATGTCGATCAGATTTACCACTTCAGTTCTTGGTGTATGTCCATGATTTTAGTGACTTCCATCTATGCAGACGTGTGCTGAGATCACCCTGAAGATGAACTGAAAAAAGTAGAGAAATCCACTTTCTAATTATCTTCAATTAATGTGCTTATCTGAGTGAGCTTTAGCATTTGAACCTTTTGGTGGTCTGATTATATTAGCAAATAGCAATGCTATCTCTTTCTTTGGAGGTTTTAAAAAGTTAGACATTCTCTGGAAAAATGTAGGATGCTTTTGATTTATATCGTGTCTTGGAAAGGGAAAAGTTATTTTCTACTGCTACAAACAGACTAACATGTCTACCCGTCCTGATCTATCACCATATATGATGCAAGTATTACAATGATTGTTGGTAGCTTCCGTGCATTTCTTCTTGACCAAGTGTTTGAAAGTTTATTATGCACAGTGGTGCAGGGCCCATGTCTCCCATAGAGATTTGTAAGCCATCTTGAGCCATAAAGGTATAAATATTTTAATTAATAAATAGCACTTGTCATGAGATTCTATTGACATAGAAAACAGATGACAGAAAAACAATGATGGCTTTTTTTCAGTTGCTGGAGGCTTCTTAGAGAAGCCAGGGCTGTTTTGGTTTTTTTTTGTCCTTATTCCTCTTCAAAGAGAAGAATGAAGGTGACAGAAATCATAACAGTTATAGTGAGATGCATCAGGGATTACATGCTATTTTGAGGGTCCTTTTTAATAACTTTACCACTTTGTATTGTATTACTAGGTTTATTGCCTAAATCCCCCAAAAGCCCCTTGGGGAGTTATATATGTTGCTTCATCCTGACTCCTGTTTATTTTCACTCCTTTATCATTGCTGTGATGAGGAGTCTGAAGGCCAAACTAGATGACACGACATCCCAGAATCCACCTTGGGGATGTGGTGCCATTTTAGACCATGTATTTTTAATTTTCAGAATGCTGTAGGGGCCTGTTCCTGCCGGGGATCACAGTATTCTTATTATTAATTATTATTATTATTTCAATTTTTATTCTGTTCTCCCCCACTATCCTGTGGCTCAGAATGGATCACAACATATAGTAAACAAAATACAATTAAAAACAGATAAATTTAACCAATTCAAATATTTACAATTAATCAGATGGCATATAATAATACTATCACTGTCCTAAGAGAAGAAAAAAGGGGGACAGAGCTGTATAAAAGAATTCTCTTAGCCTCACCCATATGCTTGGCGGTACACCTCGGCTTTACAGGCCCTGAGGAAGTGAAACAGGTCCCACAGGCCTTGGATCTCACTTGGAAGTGTGTTCCACCAAGCTGAAGCTACTACCAATAAAGTTCAAGCTCTCATTGAGGCCAGGCAGATATTCTTTGGCCTCAGCACCATCAGAGTGTTGTTATTTAAACAGCGTAGTATTCTTGGGGGGGGTATGCTAGGAGAGGATAAACATGAGGGAGAAGAGGCTGTTCCCTCAGTGTTGCCAGGTCCCCTCCTCACTCCAGCGGGGGGATTTGGGAGGTGTTCCGGGGATGGGTAGGGATGCCTCAAGCCCTGCAACCAAGCCCCGCCCCCAAGCTGGGCCACCCATGGCCGCCCCTCTCCCTTGCCTCCTGGGAAATTTATAGAGATTCAGCTGACCAGCAGGGAGCACGTGGCCTGCCAGTCAGCTGGAGGGCTCTTTAAATCTTTCAGCAGGGAGGGAGAGGGGCTGTCACTAGCCACAGTTCCGCTCAAAAAAAGCCCCTCTCCCTCCCTGCTGGAAGATTTAAAGGGCTCTCCAGCTGATCGCTGAGCCAGCTGCTGGCCAGCTGAAGCCCTTTAAATCTCTCAGGAGGGGAGGGAGAGGGGTGGCCATGCTTGGGGGCAGAGCCTCCCTCACCAGCCAATTGACTGGCGGCAGATTGGAACCCCTAGAAGCAGGATAACCCCTGCCCCTACCTGGGCACTGGCAACTTTATGTTCCCTACCCAGGCTATTTTGAAGAACTGAAATGGCCATACGGCTATTTAGATTCTTGAAAATGGCATTAGGAGAAGGCATGGGGTGGACACAAGAGCCCCTCATTCCCCTGTGCCACAGTCACTAGCAGGATCAGGCTGCTGTGGTGTTTGAATAGTAAAAGTCCAACCTCTAAAATGGTGCCATGTCCCTGTGGCAGACACAGGGTCACAGTACCGTCTAATTTGGCCTTCAGAGGAGGGACTTGGGGAGTGTGGCTTTGTCTCACTTGTGGCTGTTCCATTCTATCTGTATCTGTATTTTAGCAAGCTCCTCGTTTTCTCCACACTGAGGGTTCTGATAAGTCAGTCTGTTCAAATGCAATGGAAGACTGGGAAGTGTCACCTATGCAACTTGGAGCAGAGATTTGATTGCAAAGGAAATAAGAACAGAGACCCCTTAATATGTTAAAGTCAGCCAGCCAAATGCCCTACTCAGCTAATAAGTAGGGTATTTAAATCCATATATATA
>NW_015163622.1:940324-946691 GCF_001447785.1 Gekko japonicus
TATATATATATATATATGGATACAATGGTACAGATAGAAAAAGTGTTGAATTAATCTGTTCTCATGACAACAGTTTCAAAGCCAGTGGAAAACACTCTAACCTATAATAATGAAAAGATCAGAGTTGTTTTTGGAACTAAATGCCAAACCCTCACAAGACAGGTATAAAATTGAATGTAAAAGGGCACCACAAGTGATTATGTTGCTTTTGCAAAGCTTCAAACTTAGCAGAAACCATGTGATCATCAGTATAACCAGGTTACTTCTTCAGATATATAGCTCAGCATCATAAATCAAATCAATGTGTAGCTACTAAAAGGCAGAACAATAGCACCAGCCTGCAGTCTCTAAACCACTTTGTTCAGAATAATCATATGGGGATCTCACTGAAGCTACATGGGTCTCAATCCATGATCCCAGATACTTGATATCACAGAGTCATCTGATGGTTCTGCTTCCTATTTGCAATAATTTCAGTAATAACACCAAATAATGATCAAAAAGAAAATATTGAGATCAATCAATAAACATATAAACAAATATCATAGTTCTATATGACTATATATAGAATGAAGCTAGAATACATTGTAATATATTCAAAAATCCTGACTTTATTGTCTTCAGGAAGGAATATCAGTGAACTGAAGTGTGATGAAGTGAAGTAACTGGAAAGAGAATAACAGGGATAAAAGTACAGAAAGATTAAAGCTGACAGAGAGATGTGGAGGCAAGATAAAGTGGCAACAGTGAAATAGGAGTAACACTCTCCTTCAGATAAATGCTTAGCCAGAATCTGTGCCCCCCCAAAAAAAAAAACTGATAGAATTTTTTTAAATATGTCTAGTTCATCTGTCATAGTGTAGAAGCTACAAGAATGACCTTAGATTAGGGATGGTCACCAACCAGGAAAATGTGGTTTGGTTCATAGCTGAACCATGAATTAAACCTGAACTGAACTGGGAGGCTCATTTACAAACTGAACCAATTTGTGCAGTTCTTGGCCCTGCAAACCCTGTCGAAAGGGACCTCAGTCCCTTTAAGCGAGGTTTGTAGAAAGCCTGAAAAACTGCTCAACAGCAAGGAGCAGCTTGCCCCCCACAGCTCAGCTGGTTCAGGCTGTCTTGTGCAGTCCCTTTAAAGACAGCCCAAAAAAACATCTGCAAGGCAGGGAGGTGCTCTCTACCATGCAGTTGTTTCATGATGTATTCTGCAGTCCCTTTAAACATTAAAAAGACTGCAGAAGACAGCCTCAAAACAGTGGCCAGCAGAGGGGCGGATTGGGAATGGACTGGGAACGGGCGCAGCACGATTCCCAGATGTTGCTGTGGGATCGCCTCCGTTTGCTGCGGCCCCAATCCGTCCCTCTCCCAGCCCAAAACGTCTCATGTGAACAGGGCCTTAGGTTTGCAAACCCTGAACAGGTCAAAATTTGTGGTGATCATGCCCATCTCTAGCTGAGATGCAGGAAGTCCTGTTCAAATATGTGGCTACTTAAATACAGTGATTGGAGCCATGAACAGATAATGTAGAACTTCCTACAAACCTGAAAAAATGACCAGATTTCAAGAAAAATGTAAAATCTAAAAAAAATATTGAGGGATTAAACCCCCCAATAATAGAAGCGGTGCCTGTAGCTTTAAGAAATTAATGGCCTCTCAGTGCCCATGGGGGAGTTACTAGGCAACACAACTGTACTGTTAGCCTTCAACCCTCGGTTTCTGTTGGTAAAAGGCAGAAGAAGCATGCCTTTGAGGAAGGATTCAATGTGGAGAAGACTGGCAAAAACTTTGATACCATGCAACATGAATGATTCACCCTGGACTGGATGCTTGCTACTGTTCTACAGCATCCACCCAATGGAAATCAGTGTTATTTAGTGGTTAGAGTTTCAAACTATGATCTGGGAGATGGAGGTGTGAATCACAATTCTGTTGTGGAAGTTCACTGGGAGACTTTGGGCCAATTACGTATTCTAAGCCTAACCCACCTCACAGGGTTGTTGTGAGCTGTTTTGAGTTCTCATTATGAAGAAAGACAGGGTATAAATGAAATAAATAATGAGTATTGGTAAACATGGCAGGCAGGTAAAAGGTAGGCCGGCTGGTAGGTAGAAGAGAGATTGAAGCAGGGAAATGTGAGAGATGTGGGCTACCTGGATGAAAGAAAGAGAAAGTAGTGTGTGGAGGAGATACAAGCGAAAGTGAGGTGCCTCCAATAAGTCCATGTGGATTCCCCACTGCACAGCTGGGTCCAACCATCATGCAACTGGTTCATAGTTTTCTTGGGTAGATGCTGCCAGAGGAAGGGAAAGGGGGAAAGCTGAAGGGGGGAGGGGAGATAAAGGTAGGTGGGAAGGATAGGAAGAAGAGAGAAGAGGCAACGGGGGCTTTCAGAGAAGGGAAAGATGAGGGAGAGGAAATTAGATGTTGGTTCCCTGCTTGTCACAATATCTAAGTCTCAGTATGGCCAAATCTATGGATACTTAAATCCAGAGACTAAAGTCAAGAACAGACAAAATAAATCTTTCTACAAACCTGAAAAATACCACCGGTTTCCAGAGGAATCTGAAATTTAAAACAAAATACATTAGGGGATTAACCCCCCCCCCATCATATAAGCAACACTTTCACCTTTTAGGAAATCCACCCACCAAGGCACTGCGGTTGGAGGCTGGTGGGCTTAGAGAAAGACCAAAGAGGAGGTGGAAGGTGGGAGAGCAACAGTGGCAAGGGGGTGGCCAAGTGGATGGGGCAGCAGCAACATGCTACTGCCAACAGAAATCTATCTCCCACATAAATTCCTCATAGGTCCCCTCTGGTAGGTATAATAATATTGGTCTACAAAGAAGTTACATGGCTTATGGAAAGTACCTTCAGCATTGAAGGGACTATAGAAATGTGAAGTATTAATATTTTGAAAGTTAACTGCTCAATTGGTTTTAAAGTCTATTGTAACCTTGAGTCAGACTACTTCACTAGGGAGAAAATTGATTTTTCTCCTCCCAACTCAATATCCATTGTAGCTGTAGCTTTGTATTAGCAGTTCCCATAGTCACCACAGTTAACTGGCAGAAATATTTAGAAATGTAAAACTGGTTAGAGAATGGTGCATGTTAAATGGTGGAAGGTTAAAGGTGTTGTATAGTAAGAGCTTCAAATGAACAGGCATTGTTAGAGAGACTCCTAGCAGCTACATTTTGAATGGCCGCCCTTGCAGAGCAGGCCAATCAGGTAATAGAAGTGTAAGTGATACCATGCAAATAAAGGCTCTCAGCTATGTTCTTATTGGTTTATTTGTATTTTGTGGGTGTGTTTGGGACTGGGGGTTTTGTGTATAGTTGCGGCTCACCACGTGTGTTGTTGTTCTTAACGTTACTGAAATAAAGAGCTTTGCTGAAATCATGATAACCTCTTGAACCCACTAGTTAACAAAAGGTGTTACTGTTTGAAGCTTAGGAAAACATGGGAGCAATCCTAAGCAAGTCTCCTTGAAAGTAAGCCACATTTTATTCAATGGTAATTCATCTCAGGAAGGTATGTTTAGGTCTGCAGCAAAGGTGAACCGTATGGCCTTGGAGACTTTTCCAGTCATACGAATCTTAGTTGTCTGATATTCTTATGGCATTCCATATAATTATATAATTTACAATACACCCATATTGCATAACTGACAAATCCTGAGCTCTACATCCCTTATTATTCACTTAATACTGCCATTTCCATTAAATGCCTGTTTTCAAATCACTGATTTCTGCCAGGCATTACTATGATCTAGATTGTGCACTTCCCCCCTCCCATGCCAGTAACATATATTTGCTAATCAGTTTTGTAACCAAATTAAGCTGATGATGAAAAGATCAGCTTATAGTAAAGCTTTGATCTCTTAAACTAAGGCATCTGTGTGTATAATGCTATTTTCACAAAGGCACAAACAGTTGTGGTAATTTGGAAAGAAAAGAGGTAGGTGACGGGACAAATGAAAAGTGGACCTTCATAACAGAAATCAAAATTCTGCTTGTACTCTTGTAGTCTTGTTCATTTACTTCACTAGGGCAGTAGTAAAAGATTTGTCAAACACAATTCTCTGATCAAAGAAACAGTTTTGTATGGTATAATTCACATAACAAGGGGAATTTTTTTTCATTAGGCAAATAACTTCATCTAGGGCCCTGATAAATGTGTTATCAGTGAAAACACAGAGAAATTATCCTGTGGTTGATAATTTTTGTATGTGTTAAAGCCTCACTGATGAAGAAAAGAAAGAAAGCACTGAACTGGAATCTCCAGTCATGACAGCAACTAACTATGGGCAACCACCAAGCTAGTCAAAGGGTCTCCCTTTCGCAACATCACAGAAACATTGACTTGGAAAAGAGATCCAGTTCCTTCCATTACTCTCTCAGCAATAGACTGCTGATTGCAGGAAAATTAAAAAGCAAAATGCTTCAGCTGAAAGAAAACTCATCTGGAAAAGTTAGCAAGAGCTTTTCTTGTACCAGGTTGCCAACTGCCTTGGGAAGAAAAAATGTACTATAATAGAGGCTTAATGAGCTGTTATTTACTAGGTGATGAAAAGGCCAAGAAAAATTTCCACAAATTAACCCTCGATTAAATTGACAGAACATTTTTCTCCAGGTCTATTGGCCATTCTAACCATGAAAACGGAACTTTTAGATCAAACTACATGAGATGGGTATCATGGATCTCTCAGCCTCTTTTAAAGGTAATGGTCAGGTATGTGGAGTCCCACTTTGGCAAGGGAGAGGTAGTTGAAGTTTCCATTCTTATAAAGCTTTGCCTATTAAAACCAGCTTCCTCACCATGCCAGCCTAAGCAGAGTTAAGAACATAAAAACATAAGAGAAGCCAATGTTGGATCAGGCCAATGGTCCATCTAGTGCAACACTCTGTCACACAGTGGCCAAGAATACCAGGTGCCATCAGGAGGTCCAGCAATGGGGCCAGGACACAAATTCAAATTCAAATACCTTTTATTGGCATACAATGGCCCCTGCCACACGGCAGGGGAAAAGCCGGCAAAAAGCGTGGCTTTTAAAAGCCGCGCCAAAGTTGAAACGGCGCAGCGGGATCCCACGGATCCCCTGGTCGCGCCGCCTTTTCTCCCCGGCACGATCAGATGCCGGGGAGAAAACACAGAGCTGACTGCAGGCCAGCCAAACTGCGCATGTCGGAGCATGCGCAGTTTGGCTAGGAGCCCGGGACGCGCCGGCGCAAGGACGCGCCGGCGATCAGACTCTCGGTTTGAGCCGCACCATGGAGATGAACCACCTCGGTAGGTGGTTCCAACTTGATGCGCCTTATCGCGTGGATGGACCAGTTTGGGGACGGAAGCACTACGCTTCCCAGATGTTGTGGTGTGATCGCGACCGTTTGATCCGCCCCCGAACCGTCCTGCTCCCGGCCCAAATTCCCTCGTGTGAACGGGACCTACATTAGAAGCATTTCCCAATAATACTATCCAAAAGAAATTATAAAATAGATAGTCGTGGCTATGTCAGGCCTAACTCAAGCTGTCACAAGCTGGATTTGACCATACAAAAGATGCCTGAATCATAAAATAAATTGGCATTCTAAACTTTTAAACTTAAGTTTTTAGACTTATAAATTAAGAATCATTAATATGATCAGGGTCACTCTTCCGTTTTATAAAACCATGGAGAAACTTAGCGGTCAGTTCAATGATCTCCGGATCTTGTGAAGCAAGGAGAAATTGTACCTTTATTCTATCTGATTGGCCTGCTACCAACCTAAGGGGGGCTTCTATAAATTCCACTCAAATGTCATTTAACAATTTACAGTGTAAGAGTATGTGCTCAACAGTTTCTATTTCTCTTCTATTACATCCACAGAACCTTACTGAATAAGGAATTTGCTTATATCTCCCCTCAAGAATAGCAGAGGGGAGAACATTAAAACGAGCCAACAAATAAGCTCTACACATTTGTGGCGAAGTCAGGCAGAAAAAGTAATATGGTGGAGCACCAGAAGGGGGATAGGCCCATCTTACTGGGGAGCACCTTCCAGAGGCAAGGGCTCTGAGCTCTTGCAGCTCTATATCAATAAGCCTCTGTTTAAGCAAAGTAAAGACCTCAAGCTCTGACCAGATGACAAGGTCACTCAGGTTAAAACCAATAGAAGTGATTTTCTTTTCAATAGCCATAAGCCACGCAGAGGATTGAGATTCTTCCAGCATATAGGTGATAAGGCTATTGTGGTTACATCTAAAATGCAGACGTAGCCAAAATCTGAAAGTAA
Source organism: Gekko japonicus (assembly GCF_001447785.1). Classification (NCBI taxonomy): domain Eukaryota; kingdom Metazoa; phylum Chordata; class Lepidosauria; order Squamata; family Gekkonidae; genus Gekko; species Gekko japonicus. The sequence goes on from NW_015163622.1 coordinate 946,599, forward strand.
TAATCCAGGCCTTGGTCTCTAACCATCTCAAATTAAGCTCCAGACAAATGGCAGCATAAGATACGCACGAAGGCAACCCCAGAATCTTCCTCA
>NW_015163622.1:946725-951602 GCF_001447785.1 Gekko japonicus
AATCCCCCAAAGGCCATAACTTTAGATTTTTCAAAATTCACTGAAAGTCCATTATGATCACAATAATCCAAGAAACACTCCAGCAATTTTTTCATCCCTACTTCAGAGCGGGAGAGAATGACGGCATCATCAGCGTATAGAAGCAGGGGAATTGTTCGTCCACTTAAACATGGGCAGTGACTATAGCCCTCAGACTTTTCCAAACAAGCAGCCAGATCATTAAGGAACAAATTAAAGAGAAGCAGGGCTAAAATACATCCCTGTTTGACCCCAATATTAATAATTATTTTTGGGGTTAGAGTACCCTTACTAGAGCCTCTAATTTGACAGGTTGTACCAGTATAAAGTTTCCTAATCAAGAATAGCAATCTTGCAGCGCGTATTCTTGTTGCTAGATATTGGAAGCAAGAGGGTACTCCCACTAAGAATGAACTAGTACGTAAAATAATGGAGGTGGTTGAAATGGATAAGTTGACCACGATATTACATAATAGAGATCTTACGCGGTTTAACCACAGATGGGAAAATTTTTATAAGTGGATAGATAAAAATAATGACAAATTACTGTAACACGTATGTATAACTCCTAAAACTGTTGTTATGGTTCTACTGACACACTATGTTTCTATGCACACACCCCTTTGAGGGCATGTTAAAAAATTATAAATAAACAAGTTAAAAAAAAAAGAATAGCAATCTTAAATCCATCCCCAGCTTCATTAGTTTCTTCCATAGCAGCTCCCTAGACACAGAGTCAAAAGCACCCTTCAAATCAAGGAAAGTAGCAATTAACTTGCTTCCTTTCCCTTTGTGGTATTTATTTACTAGGTGACTTAAGACTATACAGTGGTCTAAGGTGGACTTCCTCTGACAGAAGCCGGCTTGTTCAATTCCCAGTATCCGTTGTTCAGATACCCAAGCATTGAGCTTAATCGCCAGATGTCTTGCATAAAGTTTCCCAATCGTAGAGAGGAGACTGATCGGCCTATAATTACTAGGCAACTCACGGTTACCTTTTTTAAAGATTGGCACTACTGTAGCATTCATCCACACTTGAGGCATTTCACCTGACCTATCTATAGCGGTAAAAGGGGCCGCCAAAAAGGGAGTCCACCAATCTGGAGGGGCCAGGACACTAGAAGCCCTCCCACTGTTGACCCCCCCCCCAAGCACCAAGAATACAGTGCATCACTTGCCCCAGCCTGAGAGTTCCTATCTATACCTTGTGGCTAATAGCCACTGATGGACCTCTGTTCCATATGTTTAATTCCCTCTTGAAGCCATTCCACCCCTCAAAACCCACCAAAGGGTGTAATATTGGTTAGGATGGCACTGACACACTTTTTGAAGCCCTAGAATGGAGAAAGGATATTTACCTACTATTTATCCATCTCCTCCCTTTTAAGGCTTTATAATAAGCAAAACCATGCTGCGGTGGAAGGATTAAACAATCTGCATGTCTTCCTAGAAACAATCCCTGGGAATTACAATCAGGAGAGTGAATGCCTTAAATTTATTTCTTTACAATTCGGCGAAGTTCTGAACTTTGGTTTCCCAGTCTCTTGACTATTGATGCTTGGATCTTATTGTCATGAACGTTAGTGGGTAGGGCTGATGACTCCATAGAGCACAGTCTTTTTTAGAGCTCAGAGAGCAAATCCAATTTTATTTATTGGGATTTAGGGGGATTCTGCATTAGGTTTTCCCTCCATTGTTTTACCAAACCCACCTTGGAACCAAAATTCCCCTCTGCATTGCATGCTGCTCTCATTTCCTTTGATCATCAGATTTTAGTGTACCTTCTGCATAGATTTATGGCCATTCAGGGGCGACTTTGCAGTCAGTATGGCATTGCCCCAAGGTATTTGGATGTGGTTTTGAGCTGCACCTTTCCCTCAGTGTTGAGAAAATGTGGAGCGAATGCCAGATGCAGAATCCCCCTTAATTCCAAGAAAACAGCCTCAGGATTGCAGCCTCCCTTCACTTCTCACCATTACTTTCAAAGTCTCTTAGCTGCAGTTGCATTGGAATACTTTAAAAAGCCGCTTGCTTCTTATGCTTGTGTATTTTATGCCCTTCTTTAAGTAATGATGATCATGTTCCCTGAGATGCTGTAATGCAGGAAGGTAATGTTCATTTGTAGTTTCCTCCATCTGTAACCTCCTAAATCAAGGAATGATACCCTGTTACTTGCCTGTGACTGCTAATTATGTATATTATACTTATAGAAACATCTGAGCTGAAACAAATTTGTGAAAATGATTTGAAAGATAAAATGGAAGTCAGTTTGATGACTTTACAACTGTCTATTACCATTGGGAATTTGAGAGGGAACACCTTTCTACTGCCTAGGCATTGTCAGAGAGCCAGAGGCAATTTTTGAGGAGGGTTCAATGATGATTTCACAGATGATAAGGGCCTGCACTGGTGCACAAGGAAAGGAAATGACTTATTTAAAGGCGAAAGAAACAGCAGAATTTTACATAGCAGCCTTAGTGCTGTGCAGCAAAGAGAATGGGAAAGATTTCAAAGGTACAAATGAGAGTAAATGGCCTTGCTTCCTCCAAAAATAACCTCTCTGTCATAGAAACTCATACCACACAAGATAAAATAATTTCAAGAACTCTTTAAAACTGTAGAAGCAAGACCAAACATAGCTCCTTAAAAGAATGAAATGGCAATGGTTTTGTGTATCAGTGTGTGAATGTGTGCAAGTGAATCTTACAATATTTTTTCTGTAGAAGAGTCTATAACCTGTAATTTTATACACTTGAGTAGTAATGAGCCATTAAAATCAGTGAAGCCACATATGCATCATGAATTATATTTCTGAACATACAGGAAGAGGCAAATTCATAAAACAGGGCAGAGACAGCACTTACAAAGTCACCTTTGTCCATCAAAAGAAATTTACTAGATTGTTTTTATTTGCCACTCACCTGAAAGGTCTTGTGGCAACCTGCAACATTAAAACCAATAAGGTAAAACAACATTAAAACTAACAAACATAAAATATTAACATTAAAATATTAAAATACATGGCTATCACCATACCAGTATTAAAACAGCCAAAACATGTGGTTATCCTCCAATGGCCAACCTAAACAATTTGGCTTTGCATGCCCTACAGAAGTTAAAAAGGTCATGGGTGTCATTTGAGAAAGCATTCCACAGGGTAGGGGCCACAACTGAGAAGGCTCTTCCCCTGTTGACAGCTGAGTCATCCTGGGGCCAGGCAACTGCAAGAGGCCCCTAGACAATGACCGAAGGGAGCACGAGGGTTTGTAATTGGAGAGGTGGTCTTGTAGGTATGAGAGTCCTAGACCATTAAGGGATTTAAAGGTTAATACCAATATCTTGAATTGGATCTAGAGACTAATTGGTAGCCAGTGCAGCTGCTGCAGAATTGGAGCGATATGAGCTGACCATGATGTTCCTGTCAGCAACCTGGTAGCTGCATTCTGAATCACCTGCAGTTTCCAAAGGGTTTTCAAGGGTAGTTCTATGTACAGGGAATTGCATTAGTCCAATTTGGAGGTGACCATTGCTTGGATCAATGTGGCAAGGCCTGACCTAGACAAATGAGCCAGCTGGTGGGGTTGGTGTAGGTGAAAAAATGCTAATCATGCTACCAAAGACTTTTGTTTATCCAATGACAGCGCAGAATCAGACCACACCCCCAAAGCTCTTTACAGAGTCTACAGCTGCCAACTGGATACCATCAAGTCTCAAAAGTGACCCTCTAGCTAGAATCTCAGTCTTTCCCAGTTACATGGCTTCCTTTTTGGATGGATTCAACTTCAGCCAGCTCCCCCTTAAGCATTGGACTACTGCATGGAGGCACTGGGATAGTGCCAAGAGCCCTGCTGCTGGCAGCTTATCCAGCAGGAGGAAGAGCTGAGTGTCATCGGCATATTGATGGCACCAACTCCAAATTTCCTGATGATCTCGGCAAGAGGGTGCATATATATGTTAAATAACATCAGAGAGAGGGTCAAACCCTATGGGACCCCACAATTCAAGTCTCATAGGGAAGCCCTCTCCTCCCCAATAGCAACCCTCTGAGAGCGTCCCTGGAGGAGTTAGGAGAACTGTAACTAAGGGCAGTGCCCCTTACTCCCAGGGAGGCAAGGCAGTTCATCAGAACCAAATGGTCAACTGTAACAAAGGCCGCTGATGGATCTAGAAGGATCAACAGGGCTGGCATGCCTTTATCTAGATATAAATGGAAATCACTGACCAAAGCTGTCTCAATCCCAAAGCGAGGTCTGAAGCCCGATTGAAAAGGGTCTAGGGCGGATGTCTCATCCAGGAAAAACTGGAGCTGCTTGGCCACTGCTTGCTCAATTATCTTCCCCAGAAAAGGTAGATGAGACACTGGGCAGTAATTGGCTATCTCCTTTTCATCTAAGGAGGGTTTCTTTAGCAAACGTCTAACGATCACCTCCTTAAGGGAGCTGGGGAAACAGCCCCGTGTGTGAGAGAAATTAATAATCTGTCTCAAAGGGCCACTTACCACTTCATGGCATGATTCTACCAGCCACAAGGGACCAGGATCCAAGGAGCAGGTAGTTAACCCTCACAGCTGTCAGGATCCTGTCAACATCCACAAGGATGAGCAGGGTGAAAGAGTCCAGAAAAGAAACAGACGGTGTGAGCAGAGCCCCCATCCCAGTACTGTTATCGAATTCAGCAGCCAACTCAGACAGAGTTTAGAGCCTTCATACACAAAAAAAGTTCACAAATGAATTACAGCTGAGAGCCAAATTTCAAAGAGAAATTCCAGTATGAAACTGCTGAATTATAATTCATCAACAAGTTTTAGACAATCTCCCTTCCACGAAGAGCTGAAGAGTGTTATGCCAACTTCTCCAGGA
>NW_015163623.1:0-2431 GCF_001447785.1 Gekko japonicus
TGAAGTCAATGGATTTAGAAATTAGTAACTCCTGCTTCGAGGTGTACTGCAGTTGTTATGTTTTGAGGATCCTGGCTGTGATCATGAAAAGGAAATGTAACCATTGTACCAGTGGGGACACAAAATTCACACGGCAGTATTATCGACAGCATCTCTGTAGACTACAGCAACAACATTATAATCCCATGCACACTACTGGGGAAAAAATTCCATTGAACTCACTGACACTTGCTTCTAATTAAGCATAGGATAAGAGTATTCAACCTAGACAGGGGAGTGCGGAAGGAAAACCTCAGACAGTGTTACTTATAGGGGCCAGTATATTTAACGAATACAGGTTAGTCCTTCTAAACAAAATCATTTCAATATGTCACATATCAACAAGATATAAATCTTATTCAAGGACAACTGTTCACCAAGTCCAAAGTACACATTACCGCCCATCCTACAGATGAGCACATGCAGATGCACACACACACTTTTCTCTTGCTTTCCTCAACTCAGCTCTACTGCGCTATCCTGTGCAGAGTTACTCCAATCTTACATTCATTGATTTCAGTGGATTTAGACTAGAGTACCTCTGCACAGAACAGCATTCTTAGCCATTCTTTCCTTTTTATAACCTTGCCCCTGGTATCCATTTTTCCACCCATAATTTTCTCCTCTGCTCCTGAATGCGACAGAATAGTTTCATCAAGTAAGTGAATAAAAAAGCTGACAACTAAACCACACTGTTTAACTTTACTGTTTAACTTTAATAACAAGTATTGGCTATATAATGTACACATTTCTTCCATGAACCAGCCTGCTGGAAAATTAAGCTAGGCTAATATCTCTCTGAAGTTTGCTATCTTGGAGTTGGATTCTATTTTGTTGTTGTTGTTCAGTCGCACAGTCGACTCTTCGTGACCCCATGGACCAGATCACGCCAGGCCTTCCTGTCTTCTGCCGTCCTCTGAAGTTTGCTCAATTTCATGTTTGTTGCATCTGTGACACTGTCTAACCATATCATCCTTTGCCGTCCCCGTCTTCTTTGACCTTCAATCTTTCCCACCATCAGGGTCTTCTCCAGTGAGTGCTCCCTTCTCATTTGGTGGCCAAAGTATTTGAGCTTCAGTTTCATCATCTGGACTTCCAGGGAACAGTCAGGGTTGATTTCTTTGAGGATTGACTGGTTTGATCTTCTTGCAGTCCAAGGGACTCTCAAGAGTCTTCTCCAGCACCATAGTTCAAAAGAATCTATTCTTCGGCGCTCGGCCTTCCTTATAGTCCAACTCTCGCAGCCATACATGACTACTGAAAGACTATTGAAAGAGGTAGTCAATCTTTAAAGGTACAATTGTGGTCTTAGGGTACTGTCTCAGTGATGATCTGGTTCTTATAGATCCACATGGGTCAATGCAGGGGTAATTCATGAGGACAACCAGATGGATTTCACCTAGAGAACTGGTGTTGAGTAGTGATGGGCATGAACTGGGAAAATGTGGTATGGTTCATGGTATGCCAGCTTCATGAACCATGAAACATCACAAATAAACCAGTTTCATTTGTGAGGTTTGTGACATGGTAGAACACCCCTCAGCATGATAGAGACACCAAACTCACAAGGGATATCCGGCTAACCCTCCTCTACCTACATGCCAAGGTTGGTGAGGATTGAATTTATGGGGTTCGAGTTATGGCTCCCCCAAAGAAGGTGTCCCCAGGAAAGCATTTTCTGGGGAAATGACAAGCACAGGTTCATGAGGGTCAGGATTGTATAGAATGGATCCTGTGCAAATTAAAGATGCCAAACATGCAAGAGATCTCCAGATGACTCTCCTCTACTTGCCCTCCAAGTTTGATGAGGATTGGATTTATGGGGTCCAAGTTACAGCCCCCCAAAGAAGGTGCTCCTATGGAGGGAAAAACAGCAAAAAAGCAAGGACAACAGAAGCCATGCAGAACAGAATCGAAGTCCCAGAGAATCTCTGCAGTAGAAACTGAAGGTTGGAGGCATTTTTGCAAGCCCAGCAGAACCAGTGCAATGTGCCCAGCAGAACTAGTGCCACTGTGGCACTGTGAACCCAACAGGACTAAGGTCAAGTCAGGGAAGTGTTTTTTGGGGGGACATGTCAGACACAGGTTCAAAAGTATATAGAATGGACCCCCTGCAAGTTACACACACCAAATGCACAGGGAACCTCACCCTGCCACCTGCTCTTTTACAATCTCTTCAAGTTGGGGGTGGATTACATTTCTGGCGTCCCAGTTACAGACTCCCCCAAAAAGTCTCTCCAATGCTCTTTCCAGAAAAGACAGCTGCAGTTACAGGAGTCTATGGAACAGCTCAGAAATAAGACAGCAAACTCACAGGGAAAGTTCACCTGGGCAGACCCCCCCATCAGACAGTGGAACCAAGGCAAGCATCCCCCCTATGCTTGCAACCCCC
>NW_015163623.1:3392-12198 GCF_001447785.1 Gekko japonicus
TCCGATGGTTGCATAGTTTGCTCAGTTTGTTGAGCTCCCTCGTTATTTTTCTTGGCTGCTTTCCCTCCTTTTCCTCCTCTTTGCTTCCCCATTCTTATCAGCAAGTTGTTTTTATCTTTATGGTCCTCAATTAATCTTTATTTTGCATTCTTTGGAGCTAGGACGCGGATGCTCTCTTGGTCTGACTGCGCAATCTCACAGCCACCCATATCAGGTTCTAACTGTCGCTTCTTGACCCTTATACAGGTTTCTCAAGAGACATGTGAGGTGGTCTGGTACTCCCATCTCTTTAAGCACCTGCCATAGTTTGTTGTGATCCACACAGTCAAAGGCTTTAGCATAGTCAATGAAGCAGAAGTAGATGTTTTTCTGGTACTCTCTTGCTTTCTCCATAATCCAGCGAATGTTGGCAATTTGATCTCTAGTTCCTCTACCTCTTTGAAACCCAGTTTGTACTTCTGGCAGTTCTCTATCCACATACTGTTGAAGCCTAGCTTGTAGGATCTTGAGCATGACCTTGCTAGCGTGTGATATGAGTGCAATTGTGCGATAGTTTGAACGTTCCTTGGCATTCCCCTTCTTTTGGATTGGAATGTATACTGACCTTTTCCAATCCTGTGGCCACTGTTGCGTTTTCCAAATTTGCTGGCAAATTGAGTGCAGCACTTTAACAGCATCATCTTTTAAGACTTTGATTCTATAACACAAGACATTTGTAGAAGCAGATGCTATCTCTTCTTCCACTTCCCCCAGAAGATCCCTATGAAAAGTAACAGCATCATCTTTTAAGACTTTGATTCTATAACACAAGACATTTGTAGAAGCAGATGCTATCTCTTCTTCCACTTCCCCCAGAAGATCCCTATGAAAAGCCAACGCCAGAGATCATGAGCAGAGGTGTGAAAACCTGGAAGCAGAAATAAGTTGTTGTCTCCCCCAAATCTCTTATTTTTCCCCTAGTGGGAAAATTAGACATTTGGGGGAACACTGGCAGAACTCCAATGAAATCTTCTCTCTTTTGGAATGACACACTACAAGGATTTACTCAGAATACATAGTATGAAGGTTTTTAATATAAGAGTCTACAGCATTAGATAATGACAACTCCAGTGCGTCGTCATATACATTTTTCAAACATATGTTTATTGTTTAAATAGCGTTTAATTTTATCCACAATTAATTTGCTATAATATGTACGATACACTGTCTTATGTTGATGATTTCAGTCTGATAAAGTTTAATACTATATGCCAGCACTGTTACTGCTGCATGAGACTGTTTGAATTACACTTTATTCATTAAAAAATCTGTGTTTCACATTTTTATCTCTCATCGCTCTCAGATGGCAAAACTAAGATACATATACTAAGATAGCGTTGGGTGCATCAGTTCACAATGCACACTCCCGAGCTCCCTCTCTCCTATCCCCCCCCCCCATTAGTACTGAGTGTATTTGCTGTTTGTAGAAAACTAACTGTGCTTTTGTAAGCAGGTTACACCCTTACATTAAAGCCAATGGGCTTACAAGGGTGTCTCTCTGCTTCAGATGACACTGTAGGGCAGTGGTGGTGAACCTATGGCACGGGTGCCAGAGGCGGCACTCAGAGCCCTCTCTGTGGGCACGCGAGCCATCGCCCCAGCACAGAGTTGCTTCGGAGGTGGGTGGGAGTGACTGGCAAGTAGGCAGGCTGGGCTGAGGGCAGAAGAAGGCAGTGGCAGTTGCCTTGGAAGTGATACGCGGGAGGGGAAGGCACCGCCGTCTCGTAGACGATGTCTGGCGGCCCCTTAGGAGCAGAGGCGCTGCTGCTGGGCTTCAGGAAGTGGATCCTGGTGACCGGCGGCACTGGGTTCATGTAAGGGAGAGGCCGACAAAGCGAGGCGCTGGGGTGGTTCTGTCTGCAACAGCAGCCTGGCGTGGGAAACGTACTGCTGTTGCCCCTTTAACAGGGTGGTTTCCTGGGATGTGCTGTGGAAGGGGCAGGGCATTCTTGTTCAAGTTCTAGGGAGCCCTGTTCTTCCTTGTGCCTTACAGAATGTTAGTGCTGGGAAACCGTGGTAAGAGGAGGGGGGAAGTGTGTGTGGTAGAGTTGCTAACCTCCAGGTGGGGCCAGGTGATCTCCTGAATTACATCCTGTCTCCAGGTGACAGGTCAGTTTTCCTGGAGGAAATGGTGTTTTTTGGAGTTTTTTTTTACACTCTGCTGAGGGTTTCTGCACTACACAGGATCTCCTCTCCCCAAATCTGCAGGTACTTTGCAACCTGGAGTTGGCAACCCAGACAGGGGGTCATGTTTGATTTTAGAAATCTCTGCCAGGAATATTCCCCTTCAGTCCACAACCTCTCTGCTCTGGTTCTCACCCATTCAGGAGAACACTTAGTGTGGGGAGAATATAGGGTTGCCGGCTCTGGGATGACAAATACCTGGAGATTTTGGTGGTGGAGCCTGAGGATTGTCAGGTTTGGGAGGGGAGGGTATAATGCCATACAGTCTACTGTTCAAAGCAGCCATTTTCTCCAGGTGAACTGATCTGTCACCTGGAGATCAGTTGTAATCCTAGGAGGTCTCCAGCCACCACCTGGAGGTTGGCAACCCTAGGAGAATAGGCTGCCTTGCTTCACGCTGCTGATGGTGGTGGGTTCCTGGTTTGAATGTTGATTTTGCCTCAGTATTCAGGTTAAACTGCCGTGTTGGCACTTTGTGATAAATAAGTGGGTTTTGGGTTGCAGTTTGGGCACTCAGTCTCTAAAAGGTTCACCATCACAGCTGTAGGGCATTCAGGGATCAATCCTAAGCAGGTCTATTTTATTCAGCTGGGGCTAACTCCCAGGAAAGTACAATTGCACTGAACGTTTTTATTGTGAACTACTTTGAGTAATGAGGAAAAGAGGTACATAGATTCAGTAAATAAATAACTTAAATTCCATGCTAAATAGTATGATTTTAAATGCTAACTAAATGATGCATTTTAGGATAAGCAATAAAATGCTTGTAGGCTTGATTTAAAAAGTAAATATTGTGTAATGTTTTCCCCAAATCTCCGTTTTTCTAACCTGGGTGTTTTTCTCCAAGGTTTCAAAATTTCCAGAAATTTTAGGAACATCAAGTGCAAAATACCTCACTGGATGGGAGCCTCCCAATTCTTCTTTCTTACAGCAGAATCACCTTTATGTTCTTTGGGCGGGGAAGGCACAGCAGAACAACTCTTGTGTTGGTGCAAGAACAATTTCATTAAATTGTCCTTCCCTTGTTGTAGCACACATGCTTCATGGTATTCTGCCCATGAGATCCCTGCAACCCCAGATTTGGCTTTTCAGGGGTCTTAAGGGCAAGATTCAGTCTCACAAGCACCTTCTGCTCATGGTTTGTAGAATCCAACCCTCTATAAATCAGTCTATATAACACATCTGATTACAGCAGAAATGATCTATAAACTGCCTAAATGAAAAACCTAAAGGTCTGTTATGATCTGGAACTATTTTAATGTTTTAAAGCCGTTTACTACTGAGGTTAATAGCAATAAACAAATATCTGTTCATTGTTATTACTGTGGCTCTTCTCCCCTTTACTGCAAAACCTATTAAAACCAACAGTAAAATTCTACTATCACATGATCTGTTAACAATCCTGTAAAAACTCATAACAGAATAGGAGTATGCCCCAAATATATCTTTGGTAGAAGGTCTCGCAAAACTGTTTTTTTTTTTTTGTGGTAGCAGAAATCATAATGTTTCACAGTACTAAAACGTCCAGAATTTGAAAATACAATGATATGAAGCAGAATGTTTCTTTTCCACAGATTCACCCCTCCCTTTTGCATACTGAATAAATCATACCAGTATGGTTCCATTACAAAGATATTTTTTGAAATTTGGAACAACAAAATCCTTGGTTTGAATCTGACAAACAATAAACAGTAGATTTTAATGAAAACATCTATGTATAACTTTTTTGTACTGTTTGGAGCATTTTTCTATCTGACAAATGGAACCTTGGATACTCACTGTGAGGGTTCCTTCTGCTCTAGGGTTAGGAAGGCATCTTGGAATAGGTGATTCCCACCAATTGCTCAGGGAGTCAGGACTAAACTTTTCAACTTCCTGTCTCCAGGGTGGGAAATCACCCCAGCTCAGTTTGGTTACTTCACAAGCTAATTAACCCCGGAATAGGAAGGAACAGGAGATAAAACACCAGCCAGAACAGGTGTTAGAAGTGTAACCAGAGAAGACATGTGAGAGGGGTTAAAGAAGGATTAGAGCTAACAGGCATCTTTGCCTGCAAATTGAAACATAGGTTTGGTCAGACTCAGGATCCTGCTTTTGTAGACATTCCTTGGTACTTTCTTCTTAGGGGTTTTTTGGGGGAGGGGGGACAAGATGCCCTCCTAACCTCAGAGCAGAAGGAACCCTCACAGTGAGTATCCAAAGTTCTATTCTCACTCTGAGAAGGACATCTTAGAATGGGACTTCCAATGGCAGTGTCCCAGTGATGGGTGGGAATTTACTATCTTCCACCATATCCTGCAGCATTCTATGCCTGAAGGCGGTATCATCTGAAAACAAATTAAATTGGTAGTGTCTGATGAAGGTCGAGAGATTGAAGACTATGTTGCCACCTAACATATTTCCTCCACTGAGGCTTGATGATCGAAGGCTGCAGTAGTGACTGTACTTCTCACTGAGTGGAATGGGATCCCTCCTGGAACCAGGATATTGCTTACCTTGTAAGCATACAAGATGCACTGTCAAATGGCATTGCTGATGGCCGATCTGGACATCATCTTCCCTTATTTGGGGCTGTTAACTAAATGAAATGCTAAAAATGGAGCTCAATTATTGTATGGAGTACCCCTCTGGATAGATGCAATTGACACTTCAGTGGAACATGTCCATTCTACCTTCTTGCGAAAGATCATGGGGAACCATGTGTGTTCCATATGCTACTTTATGTTTGGAGTGCGGACAGAATTTGATGGCTACTAAGGCATGGATCCACACCATTAAATTTTGGCTGCAACTCCACTTCAAATCTGACCCCTCTAGTTATCTGTATCAATTACTTTCTGAATCTGCCAATTCTAGCTGGCTATCTCACATCGAAGCCAAAATATGGTCCTTGAATTTACCCTTAGAATCTCTATCCTTGCTTTCTGAGCCTGAGGCTTTTTAAAAAATAAAATCTAGTTTATTGGGATCAGAGTTGCAAACGCTCTATAGCTTGGCCAACAGAACCTGTTCTCCCTTAAATTTAGGGATTGTTTCAAATGCAAATCTTCCAGCTGTATATCTTTATCAACTTATAGCTCTAAATTTGCGCAGAGCCATCTCCTCGGCCAGATTTAATGTTTTTCCTTCTGCTCTTCTCTCTGGCAGATTCCAGGGGATCCCCTACTCCAGCAGGTGTTGTCCTTGTAAGGACTGTGTTGAAACTGTCCCCCATGTTCTCCTTCAATGTCCCTTTTATCTGGTGCCCCGCCAGGATCTTCTGTATCCTATATTAACTCAATTCTCAGAGATTCCTGGCGATTTTAAGGTTCGGATAATCTTGATAATCAAGATACGGAAATAACCGAAATAGTAGCAAGGTTTCTTCTTAGTGCTATGGCTATACGTTCTGATAAGTAACCATTAGGTTTTTCTGCTTTCATGCTGTTTTTCTGCGCCGTAGCTCCAATTTTACCCTATATGGATTTGTATTTTCCGATCTATATTTAATCTGATCTATTGTATGTATATACGTATACCAATAAAGGCTTGTCAAAGTAAAGTAAAAGAGTCCTTCTTTCTGATGGATTCTATATGTTGGGGATAGATTCTGAGGGCCCTCTGGAGGTCTAAGAAGTGCCACTCTCTCGCCTTAGAGCACAGGCCTGATATGGTCCCGCCTAGAAAGACCCATAAACAGCCTGGCTGCAGCATTCTGCACTAGCTGCAGCTTCCGGATTTGCGACAAAGGCAGCCCCATGTAGAGAGCATTACAGTAGTCTAGCCTCGAGGTGACTGTCGCATGGATCACTGTGGCCAGGTCAAGGATGGGAACCAACTGCCGCACCAGCCAAAGATGGTAAAAGGCCAACTTGGCAGTGGCTGCCACCTGGGCCTCCATCGTTAGAGAGGAATCCAGGAACTCCTAACCTCCGACGCTGGCACCAAAGGCGCCCCATCAAAGGTCGGGAGAGGGAGCCCCAACCCCAAACCGACCCGACTCAGGCCCAGGACCTCCGTCTTTGCCGGGTTTAGTTTCAGCCGACTCAGCCTGAGCCAACCAGCCACAGCTTGCAATGCCGGTGAAGGTCGTCTGGGCCGGAGTTCGACTGGCCGCCCAACATCAGATAGAGCTGGGTGTCATCTGCATATTGGTGACACCCAAGCCCACAACTCCAGGCAATCTGGGCAAGGGGGCACATGTAGATGTTAAACAACATCAGGGACAGCACCGACCCCTGAGGCACCCCACAATCAAGAGGATGCCTCCGGGACTGCTCATCCCCTATCGCCACCCTTTGTTCCCGACCTTGGAGAAAGGAGGCAAACCATTGAAGGGCAAGCCCCTGAATCCCCATGTTGGCGAGGCGGTGGGCCAGTAACTGGTGGTTGACCGTGTCAAACGCAGCCAACAGATCTAACAACAACAGTGCCGCCACACCACCTCAATCCAGATGCCTTCGGAGGTAGTCAGTCAGGGCGGCCAGCACCGTCTCTGTCCCAAGATAGAAAAACTACTCAAATGGGAAAAGGCACAGATTTCTTTGGGCTGCTTTTTTACAGAAAGCAAATTAAGTGGTAACTGGCTATACTTTGTACAAAAGACAGTGTCCTAAGAACAAAAAGTTCTAGAGACACTGTCATAGGCCAGCCTGACCAGCAGTCCAGTGTGGCTGAAGACTCCTCAGGGGTCAAGGAGCAGTTTGCAGCCAGCTCTGGAGATACAGGAGCCTCAAGATTCACTGCCTGCAGCTGACCCACCCACAGCTCTGAAGTAGCCAACCAGGCTCCCCTCCGTTAATTGAACAGAAGGGGGAGCAGCCAGAAAATGGGCTGGGGCCTCTTGATGTGGATGTTTCCCATCTGTCCATCAAGGAGGTAGGACTAAAATTCTCCTAGATTTCCCATCTCCTGGGTGGAGTCACTTTTCTCAGTTCAGTAACTCCCCAAACAGTATCTATACTAAAATACTAAGTAAACTATTCAACCTTTTAGGAAACAGGAAAAATGTTAGGACAGGAAACGAGAAGGGAATAACATGGAAAAGACAGTTTGTTGTCCCTTTAAATCAGGGTGGAATAAGATACCCTCCCTTCCTAAGAGCAGAAGGAACCTTCATGGTATGTGCCAATGTTCCTTTCTTGCTCTGAGGAGGAGAGTATCTGGACATAGGACGTCCAAAAGCAGTTGTATCACGTCAGGTATATATATAGTAGTAGTAAAATTTATTGTGTAGCTATTGGCCATTACAATTTAAAATGTAAAGTATCATGTCAGGTGGAAAAATCAGCTCACCTGTACCATTTGCTGTAAAGCCTTCTTCAGAAAGCTATGTCAGCTGAGGCAAGTGTATTCATTTTGTAGCGTCTGACAAATGTCAATAAAGATGACCATGTGGCCGACTTACAGATTTCCTCAACACAAACTTTGGCATCCAATGCTGCATAAGTTGCAGCACAATGAATGAAGTGAGCTGTAATTCCAGGTGGTACCTGGATCATGCTAGCTTAGCAAACATGTAAAGATGCACAGCCTCAGAGTCTTACTTATTACCACTTCTTACTTACTTACTACATTCTGTTCCCTTGCTGGGCATGCTCACTGAGATGAAGAGAATCCAACTGATACTGTGTACCTGATGCAGATCCTCAGGGCTCTGCAAAGATCTAGGGTATCCCACTCTTTTTCTTTTGGGTGGGATCATTTTGGGCAGAATGAAGGCAATGATACCAATGATATCTCTCCCTTATTATAAAAGAGTTTTGGGTGCCAGAATTCTAAAATTGGCCCCTTTAGTGTTAGGCCGAAAAAACTGCCACTCGGAAGACACTGGCTGGGTTCATTGGCTGCTTCGTGCAGTCCCGGCCAGCGTTCCAAGGTCATTTACATACGGAAGCTGATTGGACTACACTCCATTCCACACCTCAAACTCACCCCCCCCCGCAAGGCAGTTGGAATTTTCAGTTGGGAGAGGAGAATGATGTCAGCTGCTCCCTAGGCAGAGGCTGTGTGTGTGTGTGTGTGGGGGGGGGTCGTAAAGACAGACAGGCAGATAAACGTTGGCTGATGGTTGCCAACTCCAGGTTCGAACTCCAGGACATAGGGTTGCCAACTCCAGGTTGGAAACTTCCAGGATATTTTAGGGATGAAGCCTGCTGAGGGTGGGATCTGAGGAGGAGGAGGAAGAGGGGGACCTCAGACAGATACAATCCCATGCTGCCCACACTCCAGACAAGCTGTTGCCAGTCTCCAGGTGACAGCTGGAGAGATCTTAAAGCTTTGGTGCTACTTCAAAGTTCCCCAGGAGCCCAAAACAGAGTAGTGTTTTGGAAAATCTTGAGGAATTGTTTGGTGCATTTACGATGGGGCTCCTGGGGAACTATTGTTGCCAATCTTGGCCCAGCAGCCATCAAACCATTCTCTTCAACCCCCTGCTGTGCAGCTGACTTTCCCCTAGGGTTGCCAATCTCCAGGTGGGACCTGGAGATCTCCCACTGCTACAATTGATCTCCAGATGACAGAGATCAGTTCCCCTAGAGAAAATGACTGCTTTAGGAGGGTAGACCCTATGACATTATACCTGCTGAGTCCTTCTGCCCCCCCC
>NW_015163623.1:12877-33200 GCF_001447785.1 Gekko japonicus
GCCGATGCCTCCGTCGCCTGGCTGGAGTGGCCGCGGGGGAGTCTGGAGTCGGGCGGCCGCTGGTGGGAGCCGCGGGTGCCCGGGCCGAGATTGGGGGGGCAAGGCGGGCGACAGAAGGCCGATGCCTCCGTCGCCCGGCCCTCTACAGAATCCACCCCCCAAACCTCCAGGTATTTCCCTCCTTAGAGCTGGCAACCCTACATTCCCCTCAGTGCCTGTTGGTAGGCAACTAAGCTTGGTCCTGTCACCTACTTTGGCCTTTGGGAGAAAACACATTGGGGCCAGTCCTGATAGGGTTGCCAACTCCAGATGGGAAATTCCTGGAGACTTGAGGGATGGAGCCTGAAGAGGGTGAGGTTTGAGGAGGGGTGGGACCTCAGACAGGTACACTGCCATAGACTCCACCCTCCAAACCAGTCAGTCCCACATAGGGAACCATTGTTGCCAATCTCCAGGTGAGGGCTGGAGAGCACTCAGTATTACAACTGCTCTGCAGAAGGGAGGGCAGAAGTCAGCTGAAGTCAAAGGGGCAGATAATGGTAGGTTGGTGGCTAGCTGGGAAGGAGATGGGGTTGCCAACTACATGCTGACAAATTCCTGGGGATTTGAGGGGTGGAGCCTGGAGAGGGTGGGGTTTGCAGAGGGGTGGGACCTCAGACAGGTAGAATGCCATAGACTCCACCCTCCAAACCAGCCATTTTGTCCTGGGTAACAATTGTTGCCAATCTCCAGGTGAGGGCTACAGATTACTCACAATTACAACTGCTCTTCAGGTAGCAGAGATCAGTTCCTCTGGAGAAAACAGTGGACTCTGTCATTACACCCTGCTGAGGTCACCACAGCAAATTGACACTGTTTGCCCAAAGCCAGAGCACTGCCCCAGAGCCTCTTTCTAGATCCCGTTGTATTGCTTTCACAACGGGCTTTACTGCTAGTCATTTTATATTAAGAACCTTCATTCTTAACCATTTTAAAGGAACTTCTCTCAGAGGTTCAAACAGAAGTTGAATGAGTACCAACAGGACTACGTGTAGCAGCCAAGAAGGAAATCTATGGACATCTGGAGACCTGACATAGTCCGGCTTTTCAAAGGTGTGGCCTATCTAAGGGTGTCTGAATACCAAGCATCCATTGATCTGTGGACCACTGTAGCTAGAGCTGCCACTTGTCTGTGTATGATACTGGCATTCAATTTTTTGTCAACACCATCTTGCAAGAACTCCAGGATTTGAAGTAATGTGGGGTGAATACAATAATAAATTAAAAAATAAATAAATCTAGGTGTTTCCACATGCACCACCTGGTATACATCTTTCATGAAGTTATAAGTTCTCAATTTAGACACTCTTCTAGAGACCATCATGGTGCTTGAGTCACTTGTTGAATACCTTAGGCCTTAAAAATGGTTCCCTTTCCATTACCATGCAGTTAAGTATAGCATACTGGGTGTGGGTATTACAATGGACTTCGTTGAAGCATGTCCAGAAAAACTGGAATCTGACAAGGATCTTCTATTGATAACTCCACTAACGCTGTGAACCAGGGTCTGCATGGCCAGTTGGGAGCAGTGTTCCCTCTAAGCTGAGTTAGTGTGAGCTAGCTCACAGTTTTTTAGCCTCTGGCTCACACATTTTTGTCTTAGCTCAGGAAGGATGGCTCCAGAGCAAACTAATTTATGCAGTGGCCAAATCGCTTGCTCACAAACTTAATGGGAGTAGCTCACAAAGTTGAATTGTTGCTCACAAGACTCCACAGTTTAGAGGGAACATTTCTTGGGAGCTATGCAGATCAGGGTTGCTTTCTCTGACCTCAGATACCTCAGCATCTTTGATATCAGCAGAATTGGTAGAAAGGCATAAAAGAGGCCCAGTGGCCAGGGAGACATTAAAGCACCTGTCTGCTCTGCACCCGCCATCTGCAATCTGGGCACATGGTGACTGAGGTCTGATGCAAAGAGATCCCCCTCTGGGTTCCCAAAGCATCTCACAATCTGAAGGAAGATCTCCATCTTGAGAGACCACTCATTGTGGTCCATCTGTTGTCTTCTTAGCCAGTCTGCTAACACATTTTGCTGGCCCTTGATGTGCTCTGCTATTATGGATTTGAGGTTCCATTTTAAGCAACACATGATTCATGGAGTCTTTTTGTGAAAGCGTGAAGACTTGGACCCACCCTGTTTATGTGGGCTTTTGCTGAAATATCTGTTTTTATTAAGATATGATGGTTCCTTAACATCCCAGAACTTGACTGGAGCCAGACTAATTGCCCTGATCTTAAGAAGGTTGATGCTCCTCTTCTTCCTGCATGGTTCCAGGTCCCTTGTGCCCATCTTCCCTGATAAGACTGCTCCCCAGTCTGTTAGGCTCACATCTGTAAATATCTGGATGATGTTGGGCTTGATGTACTCCCCAATCTCGGCCAGGTTGGATTGTTGCGTCCACCAGACAAGGCCCCATCAAAAATGGCAGGTGAGAACCAGCAGAATGTTGGCCTTCAAAAGGATATGCGGATGGAAAGGTATCAGAAACCACTGCAGAGGATGAGAATGAAACTTTGCCCAAGGAACCGAGTCTAGACAAGCAATCATTAGGCCCTGAAATATTGATAGAGTCATTAGTGAATGATGATCATATGGAATTTCAGTTGTCTTGCCATGTCTGGGATTTTCTGGATCTTCTCTTCTGACATGTACAGCCTGCTTATGTAGGAGTCTGTTATGACCCTCAGGTGTTCTACCTGCTGTGACAGAATTAGATTGCTCTAAACATCAATAGTGGATGCTTAGAGTAATGTCTGTTTGCACTTGTACTAGCCTTGGAGATCTGATCAACAGATCATCCAGGTCCTGATGAACATGGATTTCTGTATTTGATTACTGTATTTGATGGAACCTGCCCTGAGCCTGCTATGCAGGGAGAGCAGGATACAACTCCAATAAAATAAATGGATTTCCTTGATGATAGAGAACAGCTACCACGGCCACCATCACTTTGGAGACCACCCTAGGGGTAGAGCTTTGAACTGGTAGTATATATGTTGTAGACATCTCGGGAACCTGTGGCAAGCCTGAAGAGTAGAGTTTGGAGATATGCCTCAGTAAAGCCTACGGAAGCCATAAAATCTTGTGGGCAAAGCACTCCTGTGATAGATTCAAGTGTCTCCATCCCAAAGTGTTTGTGGACAACAAATTTAAATACTTTAAATCTTGTACTGCCTTCTAGTTACCACTTCTCTTGGGGATGGCGAAGAAAACTCAGTAAACCCCTGATGATGCTTTTGCAACTGGGGATCTGTTCTATGGCCTCGATGCTTACTGGGAGAAAAATTGCTTCCATGATGCACAAGTGTTTCTCCCTCTGTTTGGATTTTGGAGAGATGAGAGTAGTGAAACACATCTGAATTCTTTTGTGTACCTCGTTTTTATTATGTCCACAACCCACTGGTCCATGTTGGACTAACTCTACTGGGGGAGGAAGTGGGCTAATCTTCCTCCCACTTGTGAGGATCTGGCATCATACTTTCTTTTCTTGTGGCTTATTCCCTTTATTAGAATTAAATGGCTGAGGCTGGTTCTTTTTGGACTGAAAATATCCTTGTCTATTCTCCTGTTTCTTTTCCAGTTAAGGCATCTTTTGGTTGCCCCTGATTGGCTCCTGAAATCTGCCTTCTTGCTGGACAACAGGGCATAAAACCATGCAGTGTGATTTAGGAAGGAGAGGGCTGACTGGCTGGCTATGAGGTAATTTGTGGCTCTTTGTTCTTGAGACCTGACATTATGGAATGCTGAGGTAATATCTGGTTTAGAGGCACTAATATCTGCCAGGTGTGTTTAGGAACTTTAGCTCTTCTCATTGCCAGGAAATAGTCTCTTCTTCCCATTTTTAGGAAGAGAAGGGAGTCCCCATGAAACTGTCCAAGGTTTTGTTGAAGCTCTCCATGTCTTCCACTACCTCAGCCACACTGCCCTCAGAAGGTTGGGAGTGAAGTAGGCCAAAAGGAGGAACTGAAGTCTAGAATAAGAAAATGAAAAGAAGTAGGTATAAAAAGGGTAGAAACAGAGGTATCAGCTGCCTTCTGCTGACTTGTAGGGGCCTTGCTGAACAGCTCCTATACCAAAAGCCTACTCTCCCTGACAAGGAAGGAAACAAACCAAGAAAAATGAGTGCCTAGGGCCCAGGAGACAGGAAATCTAGAAGAATTTTAGCACTGCCTCCTTGATGGATGGATAGGAATCACCCATGTCATGATGCCCTCTGCCTCAGACTGAGAAAAATTTGCTTATTTGTCTTAGTTATTAGAAAACCAGCAAAGGAACTGTCCACTGGATGTGACTGTTGATGGGGAAATTCATTCCTCTGTCCTTGGGCAAGGGAGGCCAAGTTATACTGGTGGAGGATAAAGATGATATCTTCATTTCTCCAGCAGAGTCCTATCACTTGACTGCTTGACTATACTTTTCAGCTCCCTAACAGCAGAGGAAAATGGAGACCTAGATTTTGTGAACAGAGACATATTGCCTGCCATCTGCTGATGACCATGAGGCCATGGCTAAGTAGCAGAGCATCTGCCTTACGTGCTGCATGTCAAAAGATTCAATCCCTAGCATCTGCAGCTAAAAAGGATCAGTTAGTAGATGATCTAAAAGGACCTCTACCCTGACAAGTTGTTGCCAACCAGAGCAGACCATAATGACCTTGATAGTCCAATGGTCTGATTCAACGTAAGGCAGCTTTCTGCTTTCATATGACCTTGGACTTCCAGGCTTAGCACATTCTCTGGTTTCTAGGTCCTTTTACCAGAAGCCAAGTATTACTCTTAATTTTATATATGATTAGCTAAACATCTACTGTCTGAAAGGCTGAAACTCCAAGAGGGAATGGAGAGTTCCAGACTTCTTCTCAACCCCATCTTCCACTTCTCTACTTGGAACAAGAGCTAGGGCAAAAGCAAACCTACTTCTAAAACTTGTCCCTGCTTCCTGTTGCCTGGTTCTTGAAAGAACACTGTCCACTGTTCTACCTCCAAAGGAGCACTGGGAGATTGGTTTTTCATGAGTGAAAGAGGCAATGCTCCTCTGCTCCCAAACAGGAGCTGAAAGAGTGTCAGGAAAATGTTTTACTTGCCCCACAATTCTAAAGCTGTATTGAAGACAGACTTTCCTTCCTCCTCTGCTCCCAAACAGGAGCTGAAAGAGTGTCAGGAAAATGTTTTACTTGCCCCACAATTCTAAAGCTGTATTGAAGACAGACTTTCCTTCCTCTATAGCAGTGTTTCCCAACCTATGAATTGGGACCCAAAAGTGGATCATGAAGCCTCTGAAAGGCCTCTAACGGTCTGCCCTGCCCTTTCTGTTGAACGCTTATATTTTGAAAACCAAGATCTAACCTTGGAAACAAGTATCTTCCATGTCATACATTAGTTGGTATTTTTTCTTCACTGCATATACATGTTGATCAAGTAAAATGTGTCATGATGTTTACTACAGCAAGTTTTGTGGAATCTTAGGGGAGATTAGAGGGAGTACTGGAGAAAGAAAGGGTCATCAAAGGCTGGAATGTAATCTCCATATGAAAAGACTGTGTATGTCAGAATGCCACTTGCTTGGGGTTCACAGTTGTGGCAGCTGTGGCCTTTGGGCGGTAGTTGTTAGTTTCTCAAAGCCATCTGGTTAGTCACTGTAGAAAATGTAATGCCGAACAAGATAGGTGCCAAGGTCATAGTTCATCTATATATTAGCTATTAAGTCACAGCTGACTTATGGTGACCCCATAGGGTTTTCAAGGCAAGACATTCAAAGGTGGTTTGCCATTGCCTGGCTCTGCATTGCAATCCTGGTATTATTTGGTGGTCTCTCATTCAAATACTGTCCCACCCTGCTTAGCTTCCGAGATCTGATGAGATCAGGCTAGTCTGGGCTATCCAAGTCAGATCAGCCCTGGATGGGCCACCATACCAAGTAAATTTGGGTTTGTCAGTTATCATACCGAAATGGGTGGGAACCGCTGCTCTGTAGAATCTCTAAAAGCAATAACTGAACTACATAGTGTCAAAGTAGTAGGGGTGCGCATTCAGCTGTATCTGAGCTGAAAAAATACCCCAAAAATACCTTACCAGTATTTTGGGGGGTAATTTTAAGCCAAATACACATCAGAGAATCTCACTGACTACCGGTATAGCTGATCCCAAATAAAGCTGATTTGGGGGGGCTTTTCCCGGGTATATTCAGCGTGCTGAAGAGGTTTAAAGTGCTACAAATTTAACTTTCAGTTCTTCTCTAAGGATCTTTCCTGCCTTTCGCTCTGGTTTCCAGGACAACAGGAGGGAGGGGGAAGAGGCCTCTCTGCAGCCCAATGGCAAAAGCACCATATGGGGAGCTATAGTGTCTTACAACCAAATAGAATCATAGAGTTAGAAGGGACCCCCAAGGTCATCTAGTCCAACCCCCTGCACAATACAGGAAATTCACAAATACCTTCCCCTCCACACTTGCAGTGACTGCTGTTCCACGCCCAGAAGATGACAAAAAATGGCCCAATCCTGGTGGAATGAGCTCCCGGAGGAGATCGGGGCCCTGCGGGATCTTTTACAGTTCTGCAGGGCCTGCCATACAGAGCTCTTCCACCAGGCTTTCAGCTAGAGAGCCGCCACCACTATAGAGCCCTGGCCCTTGACTTTGACACCTAGCTTCTGCTGCAGGAAGATCAGAAGCAAAATTACGCCTAGACCTCCGAAAGTACACCATGAGAATCAGCCATCTTGAATAACTAAATAACCACCAGCAGCACTTTATTAATTTGTATTGGCTATATGTATGTATTAGCTATAAGAGAATTGTTTTAGATGATTTTATGTCTTTTAATTGCATTTATGCTTTGATTGTTAGTTGCCCTGAGCCCGCATTGCAGGGAGAGCGGGGTACAAATGAGATTAATAAATAAAAATCTCAAAGATCCCTGGCCAAATTGGCCAGGGGAAAAATTGCTTCCTGACCCCAAAGTGGCCGATCAGCATTTCCCTGGGCATCTAAGAAAGGGCCACAAGAACCCTTTCTGAGGCAACCCTTCCTGCCCTCCCTCTCATGAGTTCACAGAATCAGCATTGCTATCAGATGGCCATCTAGCTTCTGTTTGAAAACCTCCAAAGAAGGAGAGCCCACCACCACCCAAGGAGGCCTGTTTCACTGAGGAACCACTCTAACTGTCAGGAAATTCTTCCTAATGTTTAGCCGAAATCTCTTCTGATTTAATTTCAACCCGTTGGTTCTGGTCCGACCTTCTGGGGCAACATAAAACAACTCCACGCCATCCTCTATATAAGTACTTGAAGATGGTTACCATATCACCTCTCAGTCGTCTCCTCTCCAGGCTAAACATACCCAGCGCCTCCAACCTTTCCTCATAGGACTTGGTCTCCAGACCCTCACCATCTTCGTTGCCCTCTTCTGGACACATTCCAGCTTGTCTATATCCTTCTTAAATTTTGGTGCCCAAAACTGAACACAATATTCTAGATGAGGTCTAACCAGAGCGTCCCCCCCCAAATGACCCCTGGTTGATACAGCCCAAAATAGCATTTGATACAGCCCAAATTAGCAGCCACATCACACTGCTGACTCATGTTCAGTGTATGGTCTACTAGGACCCCTAGATCCTTTTTGCACATACTACTGCCAAGACAAGTCTCCCCCAATGTATAATTATGCATTTGACTTTTCCTACCTAAATGCAGAACTTTACATTTATCCCCATTGAAATTCATTTTATTTGTTTAGCCCAGTTTTCCAGCCTGTCAAGATCATCCTGTATCCTGACTCTGTCTTCTATCATATTTGCTACCCCTCCCAATTTAGTACCATCTGCAAATTTAATAAGCATTCCCTCTATTCCTTCATCCAAACCATTTATAAAGATGTTGAACAAAACAGGTCCCAGGACAGATCCCTGAGGCACTCCACTTGTCACTCCTCTCCAAGAAGATGAGGAACCATTCACAAGCACTCTTTAGGTGTGATCTGTCAACCAGTTACAGATCCACCTAACAGCCATAGGATCCAAACCACATTTTACCAATTTGTCAACAAGAATATTATGTAGGACCTTATCAAAAGCCTTACTGAAATCAAGATAAACTATGTCCACAACATTCCTCTGATCCAGCAAGGTAGTAACTTTCTCAAAAAAAGAGATAAGGTTAGTCTGACATGACTTGTTTGCAACTTGCAAAGTTGTTGGCTTCAAATGTGAGGTACAACTAAATAACTACCTGTTTTTTCCCCACTCATTTCCCAGGGAACAGGAGGGAGGAGGGAAGGAGCAGTGATGATTTGGCAAATATGATTTCAGGTTAGGGGGAACACTGCTCTTCAGCCAATCACAGAAGTTTATTCTTTTTTGAAATTCTTCTGTGCACAGGGAGAGAGCATAAAAGCAAGGGTCTGGCTGAGCTAGACTCTGTTGCTGATAGAGGTTTGGAGAGTGTTCACTGGCTTTGGCTTCACCTGCTACTCTGAGCCTGACTCCTGCTGCCTGAGAGACTCTGCTGTGGACTTCAGATCCCACCTGCCTGCCTGGAGAAGAGTGAAGACAGTGGCTGGTTTGACTGAACAACATTTTTTAAAAAGTTTTATTTTACTGTTGTTCTTTGGTCTTTGTGGGTGGTAGCTTGGGGGGGGTGAGGCCAAGGGCCTCGAGCCTTTTTTGCTCCCTTTGGTTTTA
The DNA here is from genome assembly GCF_001447785.1 of Gekko japonicus. Classification (NCBI taxonomy): domain Eukaryota; kingdom Metazoa; phylum Chordata; class Lepidosauria; order Squamata; family Gekkonidae; genus Gekko; species Gekko japonicus. The sequence goes on from NW_015163623.1 coordinate 21,592, forward strand.
TTTTTAGGTTTTAGTTCCTTCTGGTTTGTGGCTTGCATTTTGGAATTTTTTGTTACTTGTTTGGACCTGGTGGTTGGGGGGGAGGGTTTGAGGCCAAGGGCCTCAGGCCATTTTTGTTCCCTTTGGTATTGTACTTAGGTTTTAGCTCCTTCTGGTTTTGTGGCATGAAGTTATTTTTGTGGAGTTTTGTTGTTGTTTGGGCCTGGTGGTAGGTTGTGAAGGGGGGAAGGCCCGGGTTCCTTCCTTCTGCTTTGGTTCTTTGGAGCTGGTTTAAAACTCAGTTAACTTATTCCTTTTTAGTTCTTTTTTTTTTTTTGAGCTTCTGGAGGGGTTCTACTTGGTTCCTTGTACCCCCCCTCCCCCAGATTGTGATTCTGTGCTTGACATCAGTCCTGTCGAGCTGGCATTTGCCACAATAGCATTGGGTTCTGCTGCTGGGCACTATAGCACTAATTCTGCTGTCCTTGCAGAAATGACACCAGTTTCTACTTCAGAGATTCTCAGATTTAACCTGTCTTGTTGGGTTTTGTCAGGCACTGGTTCTGCTGAGCACATTGCACTGGTCTTACTACTGACCTTTCAAAAATCCCCCCCACACACACACACTTCACTTTCTACTGCAGAGATTCTCTGAGACATTCTGCTTGGTTTATATTGCCCTGCTATTTTCCCCCACTGGAAACAATGGAGAATGGCGGCATTATTGAAACTTGGGGGTTCTTTTGAGGAGAGGCTCCAGAAGCTACGCTGCAAATTTGGTGCCTCTACTTCAAACCCCCCCCCAGACCACTGAATGTACCCCAGGATAGATTTGCTATTGACTTTAATGGTTCCCATAGAGTATAATGGACCCCCCAAAAAATTGGGATTCCTGAATATTACCAAATTTGAACACCATACTGGTACTGGAATTTGGAAATACCAATATTTTTGGGGTCCAAAATACCCAAATCCAGAAAAACTTTTTTATCTTGCACACCCCTAGTGAGCAGATTATGCTATGCAAGATTGTTCTCTACTGCACTAATTCACTTTTGCACATACAAGTGAATAGGCCCATTTACTATTCCTGGAAAATGTTATGTCAGGAACTTCAGATCACCGGGGGGGGGGAGGGGTCTAAATTTCCTGCTGCCCTGTGGATTCCAGTTTTTGAAATGTGGGTCAGATTTAGCCATCTTTCAGCTGTGTCCCAAACTGCAGGCTGTTTTCGTTGCCCCCTCTAGAACAAACACCATAGAAACTACTGAAAGCTAAGCCAACCCCTACCTACATAACCATTCAGGATCATGTGCAAGCAAGAGAAGATATTGGAAAGTAGTTTTCTGCACACAACAGTAAGACTAAAGCACAATGAGGTGATGTCTGGGTTGAACTATTCCATCTTAAATAGTCAACACTGAATAATTGTACACATAAAAAACATTCCACCATATATAAAAGCAGGTGCCAAGAAACACACAAATGATCACTTTCTATATGGAGGCTATTTTTTTATAGAAAGTAGCACTGTTTAGAAAAAAGGTCTACCACATTACTAGCATTCACCCAAATAGCAAAAAGCCCATCAATTCTGACATGCAAGAAGTGGATTCTCCCTTTAACTCATTTTCTCACCAAACATTAAGCTATAGAACCAGACAGAAGCCACTCAGATGTAAAGTTTCTAGAATATTTGAAACCACAGCAAAAAAACAGTTTTCTGGGTGTTGGGGTAAGGGATTTGGGGGAAGACTGAAATATATGTAACAATTTACTTACTTTCCTATCAAACCTAAACTTTTTTTACTAATTGAACAACATAAAATACAACATTAACAGCTCCATCAGCATATAAAATAGTACCATTTGGCTTATTTACAAAACTTTAACGTACAAATATCTTCATTTTCTACAATGAAAATTGCAAGTATATATGATATTTGATAAAGCTGCTAACTGCTGCTCCTTTTTGGCATCTGAAACATAGGACTAACTAAAAGTTGAAGGTAGGAAACAAAAGTCTGTAGTGCAGAAAATAAAGTATTATTTGGACAGAAATTTTCTCATGGAGTCACAATAGGCAGGACTGTAGACATCATCTCAATATTAAGCTAAATGTTATAACACACTAATAATAAAGCATAACGCTTCTTAGGAAATGTGTGTGAAGAGTTACTTGCCGTGGAACCTGACAGAAATTGTTAGGAATAACTAGAAGCATTGAACTCTTTAAACACAATACATATTATTGCTAAAATTATATCTAAAACAAAAAATCCTAATAATATTGTGTGTGTCTACAGTGTTCAGAGTTGACCTTGGGAAGGAAGATGGGATCTCTGTGCAGAACCACAATGTCCTTGTGGAAAATGCATAAGCCCTTGCTGATGGAAAGAGCACCTGAGACTCATCTTACTGATGTAACTGCTACCAGGAAAAGTACCTTCAGGGTAAGGAGCTTCAGGAAACCTCCCTCAGAGGCTCAAACAGAGGACTGGTCAGAGCCTGAAGGAAAACTGAGGACTATAGGGGGCTGAGACGAAATAACTCCCTTCAGAAATCTCTTCACCACTGGGTGCTTGGAGAGCGGTGCACCGCAAACTGATGAAACTACAGTGCGCAAGGCAGCTACCTGGTGAAGAAGAGTGCTTGCTCTTAGACCCTGAGACCCCATCCTGTAGGAAGGACAATACATGAGGAAGATCCAGGGTGTCTGGTTGCAGGTGTTTCCTCTTTCACCATCTGACAAAGGCCTTCCAAGAAATGTTGTAAACTTCTCCAGGCCTTCATTATGGTCTGAATGACCTGATCAAAGAATCCCTGGGCAATCAGCACCTGCCGCTCAATTTCCACCCTGACAGACAAAACCAAGCTGGGTCTGAATGACAGATGGGACCCTGGGTTTAGCATACTGGATGACAGTGGAAGTTCCCATGGGGGTTGAACTGATGATTTCAGCAGGTTCGAAAACCATGGTCTCCTGGGCCAGAATGAAGCCAGGCAAATCAACTCCTTCTGTTTCACTTTGTTTGGAACTTTTGGAATCAAAGATATTGGTAGAAAGGCATATAGAAGGCTTGATGGCCATGTGGACATCAAAGCGCCCACTTGTTTTGCTTATTAACACTGGTGTCTCAAGAAGAATCTGGGTGTCTTGGCATTGGTCAGGGAGGCAAAGAGATCTATGCACGGTAGGCTGAAATGTAGAACCAGGGACTGGAATGTTTCCTGGCTGAAAGACCACTCCCCCTGGTGCAGCCTGGTGCAGCTAAGCCAATCTGCTTGAACATTTGCTATGCCCCTGATGTTTTCTGCTCTGAGAGAGGCCAGATGTTGTTCTGCCCAGGGCATAAGGATGATTGATTCCTGTTGTAGCTTCCTGGCTTTGGTGCTTCCTGGTGGTTCACATACACTTTGGCTATGGTTGTCTCTATACATATGTTCAATTGAGGAAAATGGTCTTAGAAATGGCAGGGTGCCAGATGACTAGGACGCAGTTCCAAAAGACTAATGCTGAGGGAAGTTTCTTGATGGAACCAAGTTCCTTGCACATGGCCCAGTGTGCAATGGGCTCCCCAACCCACCTGACTGGCATCTGTTGTGATCTCTAGGTCTGTGGTCACTTGGAAGGGTTTGACTACAAGCCAGTGCTTCTTGGTTGTCAACCAAAGGAGGTCCTTCCTGAGATGATGACTGATGCTGCTTCTGATGCATTTTCAGGGGGCTACAAGCCTCTTATATGGTAACAGCGTCCATTGAAGTACCTGAGAGCAGTGTTCCCTCTAAGCTGAGTTAGTGTGAGCTAGCTCACAGTTTTTTAGCCTCTGGCTCACACATTTTTGTCTCAGCTCAGGAAGGAGGGCTCCAGAGCAAACTAATTTATGCAGTAGCCACATCACCCGCTCACAACTTTAATGCCAGCAGCTCACAAAGTAGGATTTTTGCTCACTAGACTCCACAGCTTAGAGGGAATATTGCCTGAGAGTGTGCCCATGCCCAAGGGCCTGTCTTGATAGCTGCAATCATGTAACCTAGCAGACATGCTAGGACGATCAAGTTCACTGATTTTGCAGAGCAAACCTGTTTCACAGTCTGAACGATCTTCTCTGCTCTGTCTAGTGAAAGAAATAGTTTCTTTTCTGGCTTGAATCTATCACTGCCCTGAAATGCACAATGACTTGGACAGGTGTCAGTTGGCTCTTCTGGAAGTTGATCAGAAAACTGTGACTGGAGAGACACTGGATAGTGTCCTAAATGTCCCTGCCTGTTTTTGGGAAGGTGACCTTATCAGGAGGTTGTCAAAATATATAGATTCCTTTGTGAGTTTTGTGAATATCTGGGGCGCTGATACCAACCCAAATGGCATGACTCTGAACTGGAAGTGTTTTCGACTAAAGGTGAATCTCAGATACTGTCTGTCCCAGGGAGTTATGAGCACGTGAAGACATGGAGGCCATGAAGTCTTCCGGCTACAGAGCTTCCACAATGGTCCTCAAGGTCTCCATCTTGAACTTCCTGTACCTCACAAATCTGTTCAGAAATCTGAGGCAGAGGATAGCCTTCCAGTCCCCATTCTTTTTGGGAACAATAAAAAAAAATAGAATAGGTGCCTAAGAGCCTTTGCAACAATGGCACAGGTTCAATGACGGCAATCTCCAGCAGATGTCTGATGGCATCCTGAGTGTGATGTCTCTTGATGAGCCAGTGAGGACGTGGTGAGTGCAGGATGATTTCTTGATGTGGGGTGACAAATTCTATTGAATAGCCATGGGTTATGGTTTCTTCTACCCATTTGTCGGTGGCTTATAAATTCCAGGCTTGATGGAATTTTTGAAGCTGTCACCTCATTGGAGCTAGCCTGACATCACTTTTGCTGTTGCCACAGTTTTCCTCCCATACTGGAGGCTGGTACTTCGCCTAAATTGTTGTATTGACTTGCGGCTCTGAAGTTAGGCTTGGATTTGATCCACAACTACTGCTTGGACTCTGATCAAAATTGTGGAAGAGTCCTATAGGAAAGAAAGGACTGTGAACCATAATTTTTCTGCCATCTGTACTCCCTTTTATAGGTGAACACCATGCCCTTCCTCTTGTCCTCGGGTCTCAATCAAGAGCTCCTCTAGGCTATTCCCAAATAGCTTACCCCCCAGGAAAGGCCAAGATGCCGCATGAGACTTAGAAAAGGAGTCTACATTCTTTTGCCTATCACTGTGGAAGCTATGGCCCTTGCTGAGAACTTGATTGTGTCCAGGCTAGCATCGGACATGAAGGCTGCTGCCCTCCCCAATTTGTGCATATAACTTACCAGACACGGATTTAAATCTGGGTATTCTTAGGACAATTTTCAAAGTCACGTGTATGAGGCTCTTACCATCAGAGAAGAAGCAAAATAAGCTTTAATGGAAAAAGCAATGGCCACATGGGCTTTGCGGAAAGCTGCATCACTTTTTCGATCATTGGGGTCATTAAGGATGCGCCTTTCCCTCCTTTGGAAGAGCCACCTCTGATGCTAAGCTAGCCACAAGAGCATCTACCACTGGAACTTTCAGTAAGTTGGTTACCTTGGAAGAAAAGGTATTCATGCAAAAATGCATCTATGGTGACTGCTGCATGCCCAGGATATAAACAGTTATTGGTAGGATATGACCACTCCTCTTTTATCTGTTTTTTAAAAGAAAGGGAAATGTTAAAACCCAGCTCTCTAACCCTAGAGAACATCATCAGGGTCCCCTTTATCATCATCATCATCATCATCCTGTTCCTCCTTGGGGATTTCTACATGAAGAAGAATAAATTGGATTTATACCCCACCCTTCACTACCTGAAAGAGTCTCTGAGTGGTTTACAATCTCCTTTCCCTTCCCTTCCCCACAACAGACACCCTGTGAGGTAGGTGGAGCTGAGAGCTCTTTCGAGAATTACTCCTAAGAGAACAGCTCTGAAAGAACTTATAACTGACTCAAGGTCACACCAGCAGCTGCATGTGGAGGAGTGGGGAATCAAACCCAGTTCCCCCAAATTAGAGTCCACATTCCTAACCACTACACCAAAGGGCAGAAAGTTGTAGGATTTTTAATGCTTTCTGTAGAAGAGGAGAGAGCTCCACATGAGAAAAAAGGTGGTGGTTGACTTGCTCTGTTGAGGGACTTTCTTGTCAGACAGCTGGCCTTCCTCCTTATCTAAATCTGCATCAGAATCCTGAGAGCCTAAAGAGGAATCCCTGTCTTCAGATCTGTAATCTGAGAAATCTGAATAATTGCTCCTAACAGAGAGGGTGCTTTTACAAGCAGCCTTTGTTGGCCAAGAGGAGCTCTGGCCTTTCCTGTGACTAGAGGGCCTGAAGTAGCTAAAATTTTGAAGGCATTTGGCTGGAGAGAGAGGGATGAGAGGTCTTGCTTTGTGTTTTCCTGGGAAGGTAAAGAAACTTTTTTTCCTTCTCTACCTAATTGGAGACCAATTTTTCTAGCCAGTCTAGGAAGCCTGGTGGGATAACAAAGGGCTCTCCCCCCTCTGGGCTTTTCATCTGGTGGGGAGCTTGTGTCTCCCTTCAACTCACCCCTCCGAAAAGGCTGCGTTGAGCAGGCCTGATGAGCTGATACAGGCCATCCAGGCTGGTCAGTAGAGGGTGCAGTTTTGGCACCAAAAATCAAGCCTGCTTCTTCATTATCCAAGTCAGGCGTTTCGCAGTCAATGGCTTTCTCCAGGAGCTCTACTGTGGCAGGATAGCTGGGCAAGTGGATTTGCAGGGATTTCTTACTCTGCTGCCTGGGGATCACCTCCCGCAACTCTCCCTTGGAGGAGGTCCCATGGTTGGCTGCAGACTTTGCTGTGGCTGAAGCAGCGGGTAAAAGCAAACAGCCTCAGGAAAGATGAGGCCAGAAAAACAAAGGTTGTTTTTTTGTTTTTGTTTTTTAAACAAAGGGAGAGGCGGACTGAAAGGCTCACATGTGGAAGGGAAAGAATAAAGTGCAACCAAAGGAGCTCTGATGTATTTTGAAAGTTTTACTGTAGTTTGAAAGTTTTACTGATGATTTCTCTAAATGGACCATTCCTTAAAGAGTTCACAGGAAGGAGTAGACCATTAGTAATTTAATCAAAAGTCCATGGTTCCAGGTGAAGACCTTTCAGCTTCTGATAAGAAGCAAGCTTTGAGTAAACTTCTCAGGAAGGAAAAAATGTATGTGCTTAATTTAAAATGGTATCATTTCCTTTTTGTAGGAGCAATCTTTACGTTTGAGAAGTAAATAAGTTACCTGGGGAAAATGGTTGTCAGTGTAGACATAAAGTTGCCATTTCTTCACCCAAAACTTTTGGGGGGAAATTAATATACATGCTTCAATATTTTAAGTAAACCTAAACTTCCTTTACGATCGTAAAGTGCATTATCTATAATTTGGTTACTAATATATAAATATATTTGGCATATTTATGAAATTGAATTTATAATGACAGTTTAGTTTTTAAAACTATAAATATACCCACTACTACAGAGAGAGCAGTAAACTGTTGCAGTTTTAATACTTAACATCTGAGGAGACAAAAAAAATTGAAGCTGAAAATAAAAGCCATATGTCTTATAGTAAACAAAGGATAGTTTATTGTTGGGACTTCAAAACAGTTATATCAAGAACCAGCAATGGATTTGGACACTGTGAAACATACACAACTGAATAGCGTTTTCATGTTTATCATAGAATCATGTAGATGCAATCTGCAAAAATGCATCTATGGTGACTGCTGCATATATTGACAATATACACAAGAATTATGTAGATTTATCTAAGACTTCATACAACTCAAAAAGCATTCTGTGCCAGTGAAACCTTACCCTATTTCTTATACCAAAAGAGGGGGGATTAGGTTTTTCAATGTTTCCCAAACCTTTAACCTGTTGTTTGGAAGTACACAACAATGAATTAAACTCTTACAATTAAAATGTTTCATATTTTCCTTTATTAATACAATTATTATAAAGTCCAATAGTGTAAAAGGTAAAGGTTCCCTTGCTCGAAAGCCAGTCGAATCCGACTCTAGGGTTGCGGTGCTCATCTTCGTTTCAAAGCTGAAGAGCCAGCGCTGTCCGAGGACGTTTCCGTGGTCATGTCACGTGGCCGGCAAGACTAAACACCAAGGCGCACGGAACGCTGTTACCTTCCCACTGAAGGGGTACCTATTTATCTACTTGCAATTTCTTGCTTTCAAACTATTAGGTTGGCAGGAGCTGGAACTAGAGACGGGAGCTCACTCCGTCATGTGGCAACTCGGGTCTCGAACTGCTGAACTACCGACCTTCCACAGCCTGCAGTTCAGCATCTTAACCACTTGAGCCACCACAGCGTAAACATTATCTTATTCTTACATATAATAGTGTGGTGGGACTTCTACAGCTAGCTGGAAGAAAATAATATTTGACTACAAAGCACAGCCACAGTTTGAGTCTGTACTCTTCAGAAGTACTAAAAGCTCTGGTGGTGTCCTCAGCTAAGCTTCCTTCTTTTCACTATAAGATGGGACAGAGAAAGGAGATGACAGATGGGAAAGACAATTCAGAATTAGTAAATACTGGTAGAGCTGTAGTCTAAATGTGGTATCTAATGACTAAATGTGGTATCTAATATTCTTGCTAAATGACAATCAGACTTTGAAAAGCTGCACCCTGAACTGGATGGCCCAGGCAAGCCCTATTTCGTCAGATCTCAGAACCTAAGCACAGTCAACTCTGGCAAGTACTTGGATGGGAGACCTCCTTGGAATACTAGCAGGTGGGAGGCGGGGGTAGGCTTTATTCAGCCACCTCTCTGAATATCCTCCAGGACCCCACTAGGGGTCAGTCACCAGAGGTCACCATGACTTTCAGGTGCACACATACACATATGAAAAATACAAAAAAACAACAAAGAATTAAAGAAAAAGACTTCGAAAAGCTGCTCTCACTGGATCAAATTCATCAATTTTGTTAAATAAATTAAAACTAAAAAGTTTTAACTGGATTTTGAATAAATGTGCCATTAATTGTTAATGTTTCGAATTTTACTGTTATTACCTTCCATAGTAGGTCATGCAAACTGCTGTTCTGAATAATGCTTTTTATATAGTAGGGTAGGTATGGAAGGGGCAGTGGCCTGAACATATTTGAGAACCACTGATCTAGATGCCAAAAAAGTGTCTAGACTTTGATGGAAAAACCGCACTTCAAAAAACTCCAGCTAATCTAAAAGATCAGCCCACTAAAACGATCTGCAGGTTATGAATTACAGTCAATGTGCAGCACTATTCACCATAAGCACATAGTAGTGTTCAAAGCTTGAGGTTGATCAAGGGTGGGAAAGTCAACTCTAATAATAGATGAAAGATAGTGGCCAACACTATGTCTACTGTAGAGTTTGACAACTGAATTACTTATTAAGTAGAGAAATATTTCCTTCTACCTGTCCTGAACTTATTGCCCCTCAATATCACTGGATGCCCCCAAGTTCTAGTATTACGGGAGAAAAGATTTTGAACCACTTTGTTGATTCCATGCATAATTTTATAAACCTCTATAATGTCCATTCCCCCATGTTCTAGAGTGGAAAAAACCAGCACTTTATATAATTTTGAGAGAACCAGAGATGCATGAAGCCTCCATATTTTCCCTTAGCTCCTTGATGTACCAAAGTCCAGCATCTCCTTAGTTTCCACCACTCACTTTGTAGCTACTTTTGTTGGCAGTAAGGAAAAAACAATAGTAATATCTTCAATTCCAAACCCAAAAGTTGTTCAGTTATTCAAAAGCATTTATATTTATACAGTAAAAGCTTATGATTTAGTTTCATTAATTTGCACCAAATATTAATATTTTAATCACTTTTCATATATTTAATACAACAATGTTACAAACAACCAAACATTCAACTCTAAAATGCACAGAGAAAAAAGTGAGTTTTTTTCCTTGAAAAGTTCCAGATTGGTGTAATCATTTTACTGCTTCCGCCATTATCTAACTGCTTGAAAAGCAAACCGGCTGCAACAATTAGCACTCATTCCAGCAAGGAAGCGATGCTAGGCAGAAATAGCAGCTGCCTTGGATAGCCACATTCTCCTGCCTCAAGGTATTTGCATGCTTTGAAAAGAGCTACTTGCCTAAAGTTTTAAACTCAGGGAGCCCAAAATAATTGAGCAACAAAACAAAAAACATGTAAACTTAATGTCTGTTTTAGCCAAGCCAAATATTACACAGAAAGACGTATTGAACCCTTTAAGGTGAACACTAGCATGTCTTCGTACATTTGGGTTTAACAGATAACCTACACCCAAATATTTCTTTTCAAGAGCCCAAAAACATATAATTCCACACTGAAAAAGAAAGTCACCCTAACTTACATGTAGCTGTTTTAAGTAAGAACTGTATCACACAATACGCAGCACAAAACGTGCACACACCACCACATACTCAAACTAAACTGCCAGAAAATCTGGATTCCTTGCTGTGTGGAACTATGATGACATGTATACTTGTATTCCTATTTTCAGACACACACATACACACACAAAAGCAACATGTGAAGCAGTGCTAAACAGCTTCCCACACTATCCAAGATCTGTGCACCAACCAGCCTATTCATGTAACACAAAAATAAGCACAGGTAGTCAACAGAAAGAGCTTGGCAAGTATTGTAAAAATGCCAAGCTTAACCCCATAGTCTTCATCACCAGTTGAAGACAAATTACATCAAACTGCATTCACTCATATTTGCTCACATTCATTCCTTGTGGTCCCCTTCCCCCAACCATTTTGCAAGTCTAAAGTTAGAATGCAAGCTTCTTGGGGCAGGACTGGCCTTTCAACAAAGCACCAAGACTTACAGCAGTATAAAAATTCCAAAAACATAGCGTGATACTCGTTTCCCAATAATGCTTTTATCAATCCTATAAAACGCTGTGCCAAAACACAACCCCCACCCTTTATATCCGCACAAGAAAAAGTTACCCAGACGCTGACGGGTACATAAAGCTTACCAGTCACCCTCAAGGCAACAAAAAGGCAACAAAACTGAGCCTTAAATACAGCTCTACCTCCAGCTCCATAATGTTGGAGATAATAAAAATATATCCTGCAGGTTCAGTCTTCAACTGCAGGGTGAGAAGAAAATCCTTTCCCATCCATCCATTAGAAGTGCATGTGTACAGATGAAAGGCCCCAGAAAGTAGAAGCAAAGCTCAAAAATGCCTACAAAACTAAGGGTTGAGAAGAAACCCTTTTATATAAGGAGCTGTGAAGGGCAGGGGAAATAAAGAGCAGTGTCTTTTTCTTCAGGGTATCCTGACCTTCCAGAGTAGTGAGGATAGGGGTAAACATACAAATAGAAAAAAGTATACAGCCTCACAGCAATGAGAACTTCTGGGCGTCGAACAGCGATCACTACGGGGGGGACAACACTCTGTATCACACAGTGGCCAGAAATACCAGTGCCATCAGGAGGTCCACCAGTGGGGCCAGGACATTAGAAGCCCTCCCACTGTTGACCCCCCCCCAAGCACCAAGATGACAGAGCATCACTTGCCCCAGAGTCCCTATCTATACCTTGTGGCTAATAGCCACTGATGGACCTCTGCTCCATATGCTTATCTAATTCCCTTTTGAAGCC
>NW_015163623.1:35382-37264 GCF_001447785.1 Gekko japonicus
TCCTTCTCTATCTTTTGATCTGGTGGGCGATAAACTCCCAGTGTTAAGTTTCCTTTTGCCCCCCCCCCCTATTTCAACCCACAGAACTTCCAGAAGCGAATCCAATCTCTTAGCCTCTCAATCTTTCTGGACTTTATACCCTCTCTGACATACAGAGCCACCCCACCTCCAACCCTTCCCCCCCTATCCTTCCGATACAATATATAACTGGGAATCACTGTATCCCACTGAATTTCCTCATCCCACCAAGTTTCTGAAATACCCACAATGTCTATTTTTCCCTCTGACACCAAGCACTCCAACTCCCCAATTTTACCTTGGACACTTCTAAGCGTTTGTATAGAAACAGCTGTAATTTCCCATACAAGTTACGCCTGCAGCCTTCCTCTTGCTATCTGGAGACCTTGTCAGGCAGTCCATGTCACTAGCTATGGTCTCAGTGGACAATTTCAATCCACCTCCCTGTAGAAAAGCAACAGGTAGCCCCTCATCTCTCTGAGATGAGCCAACCCGAACTAGAGACTTTCCATCTCCTGTCGGCTTTCCTAATATATCATACCTCGTAGTTGTTATCTGCAGTGGCTGCTGGCTCCCATACATTACAAATAACATGTACAAGAGTCCTTTAAAAAAACACCCTCTTATGGATGTGTGTCTGTTAAGAGCAGAGCAGAGACAAGAGACTGGAGTGACCAGACTCCTGAGGTATTTTGCCACTGAGATGTGAGATAAAAAGAATTCTATAGTCAATTTCATATTTACTATGGTGGGCAAATATACATTCTGACCCTTCCTCTGTATTTAATGAAGCATAATTTGTATACTTGGTCTCATCCTCAGACCCTTATGCAAGTAATCTGGCCATAACATGTTCTTTGGTCATTAGAGTACAATCTGCCCATTTTGTACAACTTGTGACCTAACCAAATTTCTGTGGCTACATATGCAGTCTTAGAAGACAATAACAATAATACATCTCAACGATGGAAGCTCTGTGTGGCTGGAAAAGCACAGTGACTAAACCATGTGACCAAAGTACAACACACAAAAGGCTACATGTGGGCACAGCACACAGTCATCAGGATGAAAGACACTACTTGATATAAGAATCATCCCTTTATGTGGTTTAGGTATCCTGAACACTTTCTACCACTCTGTCAGTTTGGTAAAGGAGGCAGAACAATAGGTTTGCCCCATGCATGTCCACACACCATGTTTACATCTTTATCTGTATTTCACACAGTCGTAAACCCAATTCCTAAAGCAACTACAATATATGATAATGCACTGAACTCTATCTTGATCTAAGATCCACAAGTGTGTATGGGCGCCAAATAAGGGCTAGATGGACAGCGAGTCTGTGAGACAGAGTTATCTGAGATCGCACCCAGGCAATACAAAGCCATGACTCTGCGGTATGGGGCTTTACTAAGGAAGAGCTGGCCGTTCCTTGCAAGGGAGACACGGGGGAGAACGACCCTGAGGAGAACTTCCCTCGGACTGGAGACGGAGAGCATCAACTGTTGCTGGAAACCGTTGAGCCGCCGGAAGTAGCGCGAGGCACAGGAGAGGCGGCCCGCGCAACCTGCTCTCCTGCACTCCCACCCCCCACTTTCTCCAAGGCAAGCCTCCAGGGCGAAGAGTGTCCCCAGAGCAGAGGGACAGAAAACGCACGTCGAGGCCGACCCTCGCCAGCAACAACGCTGGCAAAGGGGGAGGGGGGAGAGGAAAACTAAGCTCCCCCTGCTCCATCGGGTACAAAAGGCACCCCGTGGCTGCCACCTTCCCCCTCAGGTAAAGTAGGAGATAAACAAAAGCCTGGGGGGGGGGCGGCAGGGGCCGAGAGGGAAGGCCCCCATGAGGGGGGGGCGTGGCACCCCCC
>NW_015163623.1:37989-53835 GCF_001447785.1 Gekko japonicus
GGGGGGGGTCGGTCCCATGATGCCTGTCCGCAACTATCCTCAGGGGCCAGTAATGCCGATTTTTCAGTCCGTGCTAAACAGAACTCTACTGGCTTCAGTGGAGCCCACATCCCAGCAACAGTGCGATTCTTTTCTTGGCAGTAAATCCCGTGGGGTTCAAGGAGGTTTACAGGCGATTGCAATCCTGTGCTACGGATGCAGTTCGATTACCATTTACCTGGGAGTAAGTCTCAAAGTGGAAAATAAATATGCAGAGGATAAGACTATGCCTGCTATCAGGAGTGTTCTCTTTAAGCCTCATCTTGGTCAGACGGGCTAAAGATTTTTTATTATTATTCGATTTGAAGACTGCACTCCCCTGCACGCAGGGCTCAGGGTGGTGGACAACATTTCAACATATAGGTTTACAAGTCAGTGAAAAACAGCGATTCAACAGAAATGTCAGTTTCAGGTGGCGCTTAGATAAACCAATTATATCCTGGGGGGGGGGGGGGAGAAGGAGGGAGCCAGGCTTGATGGAAAACCGTTAGTGAAACAACTCTGTCTTGCGGGCCCTGCCGAGCTGTAAAGTCCCACAGGGCATGGATGTCATTCAGCAGAGAGTTCCACCAGGTTGGCGCCAGGGCCGAAAAAGCCCTGGCTCTGATCAAGGACAGCTGGATATCTTTTGAGCCAGGTATCTCCAGGAGGTTCTTCTCACCTAAGTATAATGTTGGGGGGGGGGGGGGAGTATACTAGGAGCTGCGGTGGCTCAAGTGGTTAAGACGCTGAACTGCAGGCTGTGGAAGGTCAGTAGTTCAGCAGTTCGAGACCCGGGTGCCGCATGATGGAGTGAGCTCCCATCTCTAGTTCCAGCTCCTGCCAACCTCGCAGTTCGAAAGCAAGAAATTGCAAGTAGATAAATAGGTACCACTTCGGTGGGAAGGTAACAGCGTTCCGTGCGCCTTGGTGTTGAGTCATGCCGGCCACATGATCACGGAAACGTCTTCGGACAGCGCTGGCTCTTCAGCTTTGAAACGGAGATGAGCACCGCAACCCTAGAGTCGGATTCGACTGGCTTTCGAGCAAGGGAACCTTTACCTTTACCAAGGAGAGGAGCTCCGGAAGAAACATTGGTCCCAGACCCTTTAGGGCCTTAAAGGTTAGAATCAAGATTTTGAACCTGATCCAGTACTCAACCCGGAAACAGTGCAGCTGGCGAAGCACTGCTTGGATGTGTGCTGTCTATGGGGTTCCAGTTAGAATCCACCACACCGCTGCATTCTGGACCAGTTGTAATTTCCCAGTCAGTCTCAAGGGTAGCCTTGCGGAGAGTGTGTTATAGTAGTCTAACCTGGAGGTGACCATTGCATGGATTTGTGTGGCCAGGTCAGGACAGATGTGATGCCATATTCAACTACTTGAGAGACAAAACAAAGAGTCCAATGGCACCTTTAAGACCAACAGTGTTTTATTCAAGGTGTGAGCTTTCGTGTGCACGCACACTTTGTCAGACAATGAAATAGAATTACTACATATCATAGTTGTATATATAGGAGTGGTTTGTTAAATTAACATGCAAAATAGTGAGAACACTTTTTTAAAAAAACAAATCAAAAGAATGACAAGCTTAGTTCTGTTTCGGTTCAACTGGGGGACGACTGTGCCCTGATGGGAAGGAGAATCCCATCCTTAGATCCCATCCATCTCCTTTCAAGCATGGAGGTGAATTTTACAGCACCTTGGCTGTGTAGAGTGTTTTCCTTGTCAAAGATGCTGTAAAATCCACCTCCATGCTTGAAAGGAGATGGATGGTGTCTAAGGATGGGATTCTCACAAATCAGGGCACATCAATCCCCAGTTCTAACATATTTATTACCTATGTTGTTTTTCCTCCCCAAACGGAACTAAGCTTGTCATTCTTTTGATCTGTTAAAAAAAGTGTCCTCACTATTTTGAATGCTAATTTAACAAACCACTCCTACATATACAACTATGATATGTAATTCCATTTCATCGTCTGACGAAGAGTATGTGCACACAAAAGCTCACACTTTGACTAAAACTTTGTTGGTCGTAAAGGGGCCATTGGACTCTAACTTTGTTCTATTGCTTCAGACCAACACGGCTACCCACCTTGGTCTACTTGAGAGATAGTCCGATTCAGTGGATCTGACTTCTGGGGAACAATAGATAACGATGGATTGCATGTCACAGTGAAGGCCAAATTAGACTTCACAAAGCCAGTTATGTTTGTTTATTCATTTGTATGCACTGTTCAGGTACAAAGTGGGATGTTGGGGAGGAGGTCTGTTTTTCACAGCAAAAAAAGTTGTATGAATGGCAGGAGCTAAAATCTCCCAAACTTTAACTTCCCTTGCTATATCATTTCAGGGTCTTCTCAGAAACTTACATTTAGAAACCGTGAGTCTGGTCAGGCTAGGGTTGCCAGCCTCCAGGTGGGGCCTGGGGATCTCCTGCTTTTACAACTGATCTCCAGCTGACAGATCAGCTCCCCTGGAGAAAATGGCTGCTTTGAAGGGTGAACTACCATATTGAAGCCCCTCCCATCCCCAAACCCTGCCCCTCCCAGATCCACCCCCAAAGTCTCCAGGTATCTTCCAACCCAGACCTGGCAACCCTAGGTCAGGCATCCAAACTGTGACCTGCCAAACAGAATGTATCCCACCAGCCCTGTAGTATAACCTATCAGATACTTAATAACCCCCCTGCTTTTACCTTTCCAGACAAGTAACAAAAGCAGAAGGTTTACACGTTTCTGGTTAACACCATTTAGTGTTTGCAGTCAGAATGGTTTGCAGTCACCATTTAGTGTTTGCAGTCATCTTCATTATCAATTTTCAATACTGTGAACACTATTTACTCCAAAACTCATGAACATAGGAGGGGGTGAAGTGACCATGTATCTCCTTGTGGCCATAAACAAAACAGCAATATAGTTGAGTACCAATCCTCAAGGAACCTGCCACGAAGATATTACATCCTTCTCCCATCCTTACTTATCCTTATTTATTTACTTCATTTGTACCCTTTCTCCCCAATGGGGACCCAAAGCAGCTTACATTGTTCTTATCCATTTTATCCTCACAGCAACCCCATGAGGTTGGTTAGAATGAGAATGTGTGATGGGCTCAAGGTCACCCAGCAAACTCCCAGGGCAGAGTGGGGATTCCAGGGTGGATCCCCAAGATCCTAGTGAAAACTCTAGCTGCTACTCCACACCTGCTGTCAAATTATTTATTTATTTATTTATGTATGTATTTATTCAATTTCTGAATCGCCCCATCCCCGAGTACACAGGGCTCTGGGCAATTTACAACAGGTTAAAAACATACAAATACAATTTAAAATCGACAGATCAATTAATCCTAATTACACAATCTCCAGATGGCATCTGTACTTTAGTCTAAAACCCACTTTGGACTGTTCTTCCGTCTCATGGGCAGGTTAGGAGGAGGCTGAAGCAGGCAAGATGGCAAAGGAGAAGAAGAGAGTGCCAGCTATGATGGAAAACCGTTGCTGTCCTCAACTAAAAGCCTGGTGGAACATCTCTTCCTTACAGGCCTTGCGGAATTGCATTAAGTCCCACAGGGCCCTGATGGAAGTTGGCAGAGAGTTCCACCAGGTCAGAGCCAGGGTCAAAAAAGCCCTGGCTCTGGTTGAGGACAGCCAGATATCTTTAGGGCCAGGGATCACCAAAGAGTTATTTAAGGGGGATACACCTTGAACATGCAGTAATACCTGATCCATTCTTATCACTGACTCAACCAGTACTTTCCTAATACTTTCCTAAATGTCCCACTCTTCCTTGGAGATGAGAATTTGCCTCCATATGTACAAATGTACTGTACCTTCACACCTTTCTTGGCAACACTCCAGATTTGAAAATGAAACCTGAAAAACTTTTCTTAATCCTGGGAACCATCACAATGCTCTTTAATTGCTATGCAGCCCCATCCTATGCATGTTTATTCCCTATAATCAGCCTGGATATTTGGGTTCTCTTGCATATATACATAAAGTCTGTCTGCTGATCAGGCCCATCTGGGAATTAGGAATATGGACATCTTCCAAGAGAGGTGTTATTCCCATTCCCCAGTGAACTCACTATATAGTCTGTGCCTTGCAGATGTGCATTTCCCCCCCTATGGCTATGCTTACTCTGTATGTTGGTCTTAAGATCGTAATAATAATAAACTAAACTAAACTATCCCCCTATGGTATGACCGCAGGGATCAGACCAGTGCCGCTGCTGTTATGGTGGCAGCTGGGTGCCACCGCCACGGGTGCCCTCAGGATTGGGCTGCCCAAATACTGGACCTCTGGTGTTTTGCTTTGACAGACTAACAGGCTACTTTCCTTGAACAGAGCAATGCCACTATGAAGCACAACAGAGCTAGGCTGGCTTAAATAGAGGTTACATTGAATGTACATTGATAAATCTTAACTTGAAACTGAATGAAATAACCTAATTGTTTAAATGGAGAGAAATTAATTTGCCCATGTTTGGCTTTTATGTCTTTCTAAAATTACCTAATTCATAACAATGCCATTTTCAGATATTAATAATTTCTGCATAGACTAATAGCAGGACAGATGAATATTAGCATAAGAAGAATATAAATAAAATGTATTAATTTATTGAAAATGCTCTTTGGGAATTCAGAAGTCATATGCAGATCTTGTTAAATGCAAGTGTATAGGCTTAGAGAGAGATTCATCAGATTTATGAATAATCAAAGCTAAGGAAAATAGCTGTAATTTTTTTTCTTTTCATCACATTTCTTGATACCATGGTTCCCATTAATCTGGTCTCAGTTTGCTAGCCCTGATGATATTTTTGTGGCAAAAAATTTGATGTAGTCAGACATTTTTTCCTAGGGAAGCTACATAGTTACAGAAGGAACCTGGTAGCCACAGCAGAAGCAGCACTGATATGGTCCCCAAAGTTTTTGAAGAGAGTCTGCTGTTAGTTCTGTCTAGGGGCAATTTCAGCTTGTATGACAGGGTGGCTCGAGTTATTTATTTATTGTATGGCAGAGTCACCCACGGAAGCGTATAATAATATAAAATATATAACCAAGTAAACACAACAGGTATGCAGACAGATTGGGCAATCCCCCTTAATACTAATATCTAAATTTTCAATCCACTCAATCGCAGCTGGGGAGACCACAAAGAGCTCTGTCACATCACCATGGAAAGCACGATGCTCACATTCATGTGACTGATGGAAAATAGTTTGGCAGGCTGCACTCCAATCGCATACAGGTCCTGCTATTTTGCTGCATTTAAACAACAGGTCTGCACAACTACCAAAGCCTGTTCATATTCTATTAGCCATCTTCCATGCTTTATGTGACAAGTCAAATTCTCAGGGCCTTTCGTTGGTGTTTATCAATTTATAGATATCAGGTGGGACTGATTTCATCCATGTTCGCAAGCATTCATTTCCTAGATCGAAATTTTGTGATTGCTGGAATTGTGCAGATCTCATTGCTGGGTGTCAGGACTGAATAAGCCTGTGTCATCCATGTCTTTTAGGATGGGCAACTCTCTGTTTCCAGTTATCTTTATATATTCAAGAAGAAGAGCATCTTGCCTTTGGAGATGCAGGGGAGTGATGTGGCACAATGTAGGTAGCTAATAGGTCGTAGTGGGTTTAATATATCCATTGATGGTTTTCATTGGTGTATTGAGCTAGACATCAAGTTTGTGGACTTGGGGGCTGTTGAGCCACACTGAAGCACCATATTCCATGATACGATATATCAAGTCCAAGTTGAGCAGACACACCTGAAGTTGTACCACTAGGATTGCCAAGTCTGGGTTGGAAAATACCTGGAGACTTTGGGGGTGGAGCCAGGAGAGGGTGTGGTTTGGGGAGGGGAGGGGCCTCCGCATAGTACAATGCCATAGAGTCCACCCTTCAAAGCAGCCATTTTCTCCAGGAGAGCTGATCTCTGTCGGTTGGGGATCAGTGGTAAAAGCGGCCTCACCTGGAGGCTGGCAACCCTATGTACCACATCATTTTTGGCTACATTGGTAAGATGGTGCTTATAGCTAAAGGTCATGTCCAGGGTAATGCCAAGGTACTTAGGTGTATGGTTGCGTGTAAGTTGGGTGCCATTAAGGTAGACATCCAGTTCAAGGTTGGCAAAATTGTTATTGAGATGGAAACAGGAGCATTCTGTTTTTCCTGGACTTGGGATGAGGTCCCTAATTAATATTTCCTCAGCCCTTTCAATCGATTTTTGCCTTACTGCATGAGCTCTGGTACCAAGGCCTACAACAAATCAAGATGCCAACTGTGCTCTCACATAGAACCTAGCAACACCATCAGTGGACACAGCAGCATCAGCCATACCATCTCAGGTTCATATTCATGTTCATCCTCTAAAGTAATTTATATGCCATCACATGTCAGCAAACAGGTCGATTCCTTTGAAAGAGAATTAATGGACATAAGTCTGACATCAGAAACTACAACCCCAAACTCTGCTGTCCCCAAGCTCCACCCCCAAAATCTCCAGGTATTTCCCAATCCAAAGATGGCAACCCTATCTGTTTAGGATTGCACTGTTTTCTCTCTACCACCACCCCATTTTGTAGAGGTAAATATAATACCATACACTTACAGAATATAGAAGAAATGTAACATCAGCTTGTTGAACTTCTTTATTTCTTGTAGTACAAGAATTCATGTTTTCTTCAGCTCTAAATGAGGACATGGTGGTTGTGCCAGGCAGCCTGCCAGAAGCTGGCCATTATTCATGTTGTCTGATGGTGGAACTGTTTGCCATTCTGCTAGCTGACTTCCATAGCTCTAGCAGGACTGAACTGGCTGTTCTTTAGGTAATCATTTGCCAGCTGCCTCATAGGTGGTGTTTTCTACTTCATAATAGTGCTTCTTACAGTATATTTTTTCAAGATAAAGGTCTCTACAAGAAACAATTTTCTATTATAAAATCTCAACATTTCAAAACTAAAGTTATTTTACAGAAAGTTTTATGCTTAACAAATAATTAAATGGGCTGCAAGACTGCCATAGTTAAAAAAAAGACCAAGTGCTCTGCAGTGAAAGGAGATGACCTGTAGATTTGCTAGAACTGAAGATTCAGTAGAAATGCTTCACTGCTTTCAAAGGAGGATTTTGATAAAATCCGTATAGTCAAGTTGGATGCTTTAGAAATGCTCCACTGATTTTAAATGAGCTTTTCTACCAAATCTTGATACAGATGTAATACTAATTCTCAACTGAAGCTAATGGAAGATTACTATCATCTCTGACTTAATTTAGGATTTTGTAGAAATGTCCCAGCAAAACTAATGAAGGATTTGATTCACAGCACCTTACTTTAGCTTCACAGCTTTGGATCAGATTTATCTAGAATGGAAACCTAGCAGTTAAGTTTCATCCAGTTTGCATTGCATGGTGCACTGCATTATCAATAAGGTGGAATGAGAGTGGTAAATTAATCCACGTAACACATGCTTTTATCTCTAAATTAATGACATTTATTTATTAAGATAGTTCATGAAGATTCATGCCATTGTATTCTGTCTTCCAGAAGCTTTCTTCACTGTCTAAGCAAACAGGAAGGTTGGAGATATTCAGGGCTTTTTTTGTAGAAAAACCCCAGCAGGAACTCATTAGCATATTAGGCCACACCCCATGCATTTCCTTGGCT
The DNA here is from genome assembly GCF_001447785.1 of Gekko japonicus. Classification (NCBI taxonomy): domain Eukaryota; kingdom Metazoa; phylum Chordata; class Lepidosauria; order Squamata; family Gekkonidae; genus Gekko; species Gekko japonicus. The sequence goes on from NW_015163623.1 coordinate 45,681, forward strand.
TGCCCGGGCATCCCACGCCTCCTTGAAGGGAAGGCAGTTTAAACAGGCCGGGGAAGGCACAGGGAGGCATTTAAATGCCTCCCCAATCCTTCCAGGGGCCCCCTGGCTCACCTGCCTTGGAGTCGCCGTGGGGGGGTTTCGCTCTCCAGGCCTTCCCTCTGTAGCCACGCAAATGCAGAGGTTTTGGCTGTAGTGGGCGTGGTCTACTCTGAAGCCAGCCGGAACTCCATTCCTGTGTGTTCCTGCCCAAAAATAGCCCTGGCGATACTAATGATTCTTATGATGCCTTCAGAGATGATGGACGAATACCAAGGGTCACTGTTGTTTTTATCTTATGTAAGTAGAATCACCACACTCTTGTCCATTTTGTCTCCTTCAGCAGCAGCTACTAACCAATCATATTTGACAGAAAGTATTCATCATGGTTTTATCTTGACATAGTATTGTAGTTTATGGAAGTCTCGTGGACTTGGTCCTTATCACTTAATTACCAATCTGTTATTTCAGACAACATTTCATTATTTGAGGCATAGGTAAGAGATAGCTGCCCATCATGAGATGGCTTCTGTTGCTTTGATATGAATGAAGCCTGAACTAATCTCATGAAAGCACACTAAGAATGGCATAACAATTAGTAGCCACACAACAGTGTTTTCAGCAAGTCAGATGGATAAATCAATGAGATGGCAAGCACGAGGATCATATCATCAATGTAGGAGAATTGAGTAAATAAAGATCACAAAGAAGACTGACTGTATGCAGCATACTAAGGGTATGGAGTAGGGCTGAGGCTCAATGGTAGAGGACCTGCTTTGTATGCATAAGGCCCAAGGTTCAATCTCGCACATTTCCACTTAAAAGGATCAGGTAGTAAGTGATGTGAAGGACTGGAAGTTATCTGAAGCCCTGGAAAAATGACCTGATTCAGTATAAGGCAGCTTAATGTGTTCAGTGTGAAGCTCTGTTTAAGTCAAGCTCAACCATTGTTCAGTACCAAAATCCCAGCCAGATAACATTAGAAATAAAATAGATCATGTAAACAATAGGAAGCCCTTATTCTTTCTGTGCACCTAAAATAAGCAGAGAATCTAACAGTCAAAGTCAGAAAGATAAAAATTGAACAACATTAAGGTTGTAGGCCATGATCAAGGCTGAGCCTCTCCCCCCCCCCCCCCCCAGGATGGGTGGAAGCTTGCCCTATAGCCTCGGCTACAGCTAAAACAGTGACAAAGGTAATTCTAGAATGTATAATACCCACATGGGGTTTAATGGAGGGGATAAATTCAGACGGGGCCAGCACTTCTGTGGGCGGATTTTGCAGGAGGTCATGGATGCATTGGGAATTAAGTGGGACCTACACTGCCCATGGCACACACCCCTCCTCAGGAAAGGTGGAGCACCACAATGGAATCCTTAAGAAAACTTTAACAAAACTAGTAATAGAGACCAAATTACCATGGACCAAGTTTCTACCTATAGCTTTGTTAAGGATAAGAACTGCCCCCAGAAAAGATATTGAGATCTCCCCTTACGAGATTATGTTCAGCCTACCATATACAGGGAAAACCAGCAGGACACCTTTACCTGAATGGACTGATAAAACCTTAACACAATATGTTACTGCACTGCTGTCCACTCTCTCTTCTCTTCGCCAATAGGCTGTGCTTGCTCAAACTCCACCTCTGTTATTTCCTGTCCATAAGCATCGACCAGAAGACTGGGTCCTCGTCACATCTTGGAAGGAGTCTTCGCTCACTCCGAACTGGGAGGGACTGTCCCAGGTGCTACTGATCACAGAAACTGCTGTGAGGACAAGGGACAGAGGTTGGACTCATCATACCTGAATTAAAGGTGTGCCTGAATCAGGAGGAGTGCCTGTAAAAATGGCCACAAACCAGTGGAGGAGTGAGACAGATCCAAAGAATCCTTTAAAATTAACCTTGAAAAGAGCATAAGTTACCACTTCTTACCTTTTGTTTGTCCATTCTGTAAGGTTTGCCTCTCTGTCCATGTCTGAATTCCCTGCTTGGTGGTGTACCCTTGATAGTGAGGAATGGAGTGTTGAGCACAGGTATACTGAATTAGTACAGCCGTGGTTGGATACTTGGACAGTCAGCCCTCTTGAGTTAGAAACTGAACAACAATTGTGTGCCTGGTACAGAATAGCTATTTGGGGAGTGAGGTTTCCACCGACTTTCTCTGCATGGGTTTTGACCAGACAAGTTAAAAAAGGAAATAGTTGGAGTGAATGGAGTCCATGGTGGTTTCTAAGGAAAATTAACGACAGCCCTATACATGTGTGGGAAATAACCAGACAGACAACTGCCCCAGAAAGTAGTGAATATACTGGTGGGTGGGAGAATCAAGTTATATTGCAACCTCCTCAGCTAAACAATTTCCATCAGGAGGAGTACCTCAGGTGTGTAGGATTGCACAGTGGTAGTAGTGAGGACTCTAGCTCTGACCCAGACAACCTCAGGCTTAAGGTGTGGGACCCTGAAGAAGGAATTTGGGTGAAATACGGTTAAACCAATTCAATGAACAGGAATACTGATGAAATAGGAGAACCAGAGCAACAAGAAGCTTGCATCGCAGTGTTGTTACCCTTGCTGATAGTCCTTGCCATCTTTGTTTGGATATGGAACCAATATTGGTCATAGTGTGGGCACACTTCTCAATTTTCCCCATCCAGAGTCTAGGAGGGAGATCGATGGCTCCTGACATAGGAACATTAAGAGAGGATGACAAATGGAGGGGAGGGGCTGGATACCCAGTCAGGTTCTGGGTTAATTTCACTAGAGCAGAGAAATCCCAAACAGTTACATTCGATGCTTGCTTAATTTTGCAATGCAGAACTTTGGATAATCAGAGAAAATTAAGTAGTGCAGACAAGTATTTATGTCCAGAAAGTACGGCTCGAACGCACTGAGGAGTGCCTTGCCCTGGGTGAAGTACCGTGTGGTGGACCACTGCACCCCAGGACTGGGCCCCATCCTTTGCCAAGACTAAACCCCTATGTAAGAAAATAACCATATTCAGGGGACACACCACCCCCTCCTGAATTTTCTGCCAATTCCTTGGCAAGGGTAGTGAGCCCTTGCAGAGCTTTAGTGATGGTACCATCATGGGCTGTGTTATTTGAGATAAAGGTACAGCATCATCCTCCCAACATCACGCACACACCTCCCTTTTCCACCAGCATCATATCTAGTACCATCCTGTTTTCCCGAGCCATCCTGCTAGTGGCATCCAATTGTTCTGCTATCCCTTTAACTGCGTCTCTGGTGTAATTTATAAATCTCTGTTGGTTGTAACAGATATAATTTATCCAGTCCACATTTTTGTTCGTAGTAGCCCACCAAAATAGTATTGACTCAAACCCTGCTGCAATTTGATTTCTGGACTCCTATGGAATCTATATAGATCTGGTCATCAAATGAGGCTCCCATTCTTATGCCTTTCCACAAAGTATGCAACATTGAATTATTCAAGAGGGCTTTTCTACCCAGGCAGTAGAATTACACTATACTAAATGATTCACAAAGTTACTTGGATAAATAATTAGTGACCATGGTCTATAATACTGTGTTTAGAATGCTGAAACTAGAGTCCTACTATGTCATTTTTGCATCATTTAATGCATGGGTGTCAGTCATACAGCCCATGGGCTAGAAGCGGCCTGTCCAGGGTTCTTATTTGGCCCACTAGCAACTGGTGCAAGGGAGAAAAGGCAGGAGGCTGCTGGGGGGGGGCACACGGTGAGGACACACCAACTTGAAGCTTACCGGCTGCTGGAGGCTCCCGGCTCCCAACCTGGACGGCCAATCCAGAGTGACCTTGCACCAGCTGGGGGGAGGGTGGAAGGTTATTGTACCTGGTAGAGGGAGGTTTCCCTCTGGCCTACCGCCTGTAGGTGGGGATTTCTTCCTTCTCTGTCCCAGCAGGGAACACTCCCTTTCAAGCCATTGGAGGGGGCAGCCTTTTGTCTCAGTTCCTTGTTGGCTGGGGGAGCTGAGTATTTTTCTTTCCCAGAGGGAACCCTCCCTTTCCCTTCTAAGCCATAGGGGGGCAGCCTTTTGCTTGGCTCCTTGTTGGCTCCGGAAGCTGGCTGGGGATTTCTCTCTTCTCTTTCCCATCAGGGAACACACACACACCCTTCCCTTCCAAGCCATCGGAGGGGGCAGCCTTCCCCATATGATAACATGACACATACAATTCAAGCTAAAGGAGAAAGCACTATTATAGCTAAATTCAAAGAGCCTGCCTGCTATGAATTTGTATGAATGTTTTATTATTATTATTATCACCCTTTCCCTTGCAGCATTGCCTTTGTCTGTGTGTGGTTTGGAAAGACATTGACAATCATGGTGTTGCCAAGAAGATAAAAATAGATGGAAAATTTTCTGAATTGGAGAAATTACTTTTCAAAAAGTCACATCAAGTAAAAGAAGCTGCAGTTAAGGCGGCTATATGATCACACATGAACTGTCATCAAAACCTTTTTCAGAAAGGGAGTTTGTTAAAAACTGTATGACCATGGTTGCATTAGTAGTCTGTCCAGATCAACAGCAGGCTTTTGCAAATATAAGTCTCTCAAGAAACATGGTTGCAGAGAGAATTTCTGATTTATCTGAGTATTTTAACAGGCAACTTAACAGAAAAAGCAAAGTCCTTTATTGCATTTTCAATTGCAATAGATGAAAGCACGGATGTTACTGATTCAGCACAGCTTGTGGTGTGCTGGTTGTGTAGTGGTTGGAAGCGCAGATTTTAATCTGGGAGAACTGGGTTTGATTCCCCACTCCTCCACATGCAGCTGCTGGTATGACCTTGGGTCAGTCATAAGTTCTTTTGGAGCTGTTCTCTCACAAGCAGCTCTCAAAAGAGCTCCCTCAGCCCCATCTACCTCACACGGTGTCTGTTGTGGGGAGAGAAATTGTAGAGATTGTAAACTGCTTCGAGGGGTGGGTGGGGTATAAATCCAATCTCCTCTTCTTTTTCTTATTTTTGGACTTGCTTGAGAAATTCTTCTTACAGAAGAATTTGTAGAAATTGTTCCAATGAAAGACACAACCACAGGTGATGACATCTTCAAGAGCTCTGGATAAAATTGGTGCTGACTGGGCAAAAGTAGTGAGTATGGCCACAGATGGCACAACACAGATTGTGTGAGGGAGCTGGAGTTGCTGCAAAACTCAAAGAAAAAAATGATACATCCAAAGCCATAACATCAGTTTTTAAATTTTCATTGCATTTTGCACCAGGTAACTCTGTGCAGTAAAACACTGAAGACAGATAATGTGCTGAGTGTGGTCAAAAAAACTCTTAATTGTGTTCGAACCAGAGGTCTCAACCATAGGCAATTTAACAAGTCTTCTAAAGGAAAGCATGATCAGACATGGGGTACTATATCAGACTGAAATGTGATGGTTAAGTTGTACTGAAACTATGAACTGCAAAGTGAAATATAGATATTTATGGATAAGAAAGGGAAGGCCCTGAAGTGCAAGATAATGAATGGCTTCAAGTTCTTATTTTATTGTGGATATCACAGAATGCCTGAACACAAAGATGCACGGTCAAAACAAAGCTGCCAGCGCAGGAGGCATAGATAATGGACTGCCCCAGCACCTCCACTTTTCCTGCCTTTGACCCAACTGAGCAGCGCTCCCCCCTCGGTCCCAACAGAAAGGCAGGTGTGCTGCGTGCTGAAACTCCCTAGGAAGGCTCAGTGGTCTAAGGCCACTCACCCACCTGCTCCTGTGAGGGGCGGGGGGGGGGTTGAGCCTGGGCACCATCTTGGGGATCTCCTGGAAGCTGGTACACGGCTTGATGAAGTCCTGCTCCAGGATGCCAGTGCACTCGTACTCCTCTGCTGGAAAGGGAGGGAGAGAGGTGGCGCCTCGCAGCCTGAGCCTGGGGTGCTTGCCAATCCCTCAGTAGCCAACCTGGCAGGGCTGCTGATGCTGCTGCTGCCATGAGGAGAGAGAAGACCAGAGCTCCTACTGGTGAGTGGCGGTGAGCTCCTCCAATCTCCCTGCCTCTGCATGGGGGAGTCAAAAGTGTCTGTGGTGCTGGCTGCCAAGACCCATTCCCCTGGCTGGTGTGCCAGGTGTGTGACCCAGGAGGCCGCCTCATTGCTGCCGTCTCAGCCCTGTGACTGTCCCCGCTCACTGGCACCTACCACCACGCTACTCCTCCCTTGGCAGCCACACTGCTTCAGGGGCTCCTCAGGATGGGACAGGGTGTGCTCCAGGGGAGAGCCTGCTGCCTGCCCTCAGTCTGCCCCTCACGAATGCCAAGGCGATCAGGGGGAGGGGGAGCCAAGGCTTGGGGAGAGGGCCTGTAAAAACCGCTAGGGGGCTGGGCCCCACAGTAGCTACGGGCCTGTAACTGACACAAGGAGGAAAGTGTGGGCTGGCTCAGCTGAATATTGATTGAAGTACCACTGTTCCCACAGCTGCCTCAGTCCTGGAGCAGATGTCCATGGCGTAGTGCAGGGGTGTCGAACTCATTTGTTGTGAGGGCCAGATCTGACATAAATGAGACCTCGTTGGACCAGGCCATGTGTGTCATAAAATGTAATGCCATGTAGTGGAAATACAAACTTTATAAAGAACACAATTAAAGATTTTTTAAACTTTAAATAAAACATGCTTAAAACACTCTTGCAATATTTTGTTTATTTAAGTCTCTGACACCTCTTGCTCTGAATTATTACATTAACATGTCTGTGCTGCAGCAATCTTGAGTATGCTGTTCAGGTGTAAGCTGCAAAACTACTTTTGATTTATTGACATTCATTACAGAAATCTCATGCTCAGTGTTCTGAGCCTAGGATCCAGGTTAAAACATGAAATGGCTGGGCATTGTGAGATTTTGTAAATAAAGTGCTTTGTATGCTCGTCAAGAACATGAGAAAGCATCCTGACACAGCCTGAGGGTTATGCATTTGTTTACAAAACTATAGTCTTCCCCAGAGAAATAACTACAACTCCTATGAGGCAGTGCAAGAATAGAGAGACAGCAAAGGACAGTGTCAGCCTGCTATCTAGGAAGGCTAAGTTCAAAATCTACAAAGGAAATGTGCTGGGTGAACTTTGTCTGAACACACACTCTCAGCCTAATCCACCTCACTGGCTTGTTATTCCTCATCCAAATAGTTCACATTGCTTTTCTGCTGAGAAAGACTCGATCATGAGGGCACGAATACAGTGAAAAAGAGGAGGGGGACTCAGTTGCACCCAGGAGACCTGGCATAATGAGCCCAACAAAACACACCTTAGCAAGGCACACAAAAGCTCATACCTTGGATAAAACTTTGTTGGTCTTAAAGGTGCTTTGTATTTCTCCCATGCAATTGAGGCAGCTGAGCAAAGCAAGGCAGGAGGAAGGGGAGGAGTCTCAGCCAATGGAGGAGAAGAAAGGCTTACCTTTTTCTCCTGTGCAATTGTAGCAGCCTAGCCAGGAAGCAAGCCCTGGCTCGTTCCCTCCCTTCCCCTGGGAGGAGGAGGGGGAGAAGCCTCAGCCAGTGCAGGGAACGGAAGCTTGCCTATCTATCTCTCTTGTGCAACTGAGAACATCTGGTAAAGCAAGCTACAATGCAGCAGCAGCAGCAGAACTGGAGAAAGAAGAAAATAGCCAGTTCTTTGCGGGCCGGGTAGGAAACTTCTGAGGGCCTGATCCGACCCACGGGCCACATGTTTGACACCTCTGGCGCAGTGCTTTACAAACGTTGAGGGCGAAGACCACGTTGCTGCTTTGCAAATATCTTCTAGAGGCAGTGCCACCATAAAGGCTGCAGATGAGGCTTGTGCCATAGTGGAATGTGCTGAAATTGTGATGGGACACTCAATCCCAGCTTCCCTGTAAGCCACCAGAGGTGTCAAACCGGCCCTCAGAGGTTTCAAAAGTTATGGCTGCTGGCGGCAGTAGTAGCGGCAGCGGCCAGGGGGGAGGGGGACGAAACGTTCTCCCGCCTCTCTGAGGCCATCACATGCAAGAGGTGGAATTTGCCCCTAGGATTCCAAGGCAACCACCCCGGGGCTCAGAGAGGCGGGGAAACGTTTCGCACCACTCCCCCCCCAGCCGTTGCCACTGCCGTTACTGCTGCTGCCGCTGGCAGCCATAATGGCTGGTCGCCGCCACTCGGCCA
>NW_015163623.1:54113-62782 GCF_001447785.1 Gekko japonicus
CCCAATGATCCATAAGGATCCATGCTTTAGAATCATGTTTTTGCAGAATGGATTCACCACAAAACTGTGGATCTGTGATTTTTGTGGTGCAGGTTGTGGCCGTGGATGTGCTATGTGATTTCATGGTGTGTTTGGGGTGGCTCAATAGAAAAACCCTGAGGATCCATGAGGATCCTGCTTTTGAACCATGTTTTTGTAGAATGGTGTCACCACGGAGCTGTGGACATATGACTTCTGTGGTGCATTCTGAGGCCATGGACAAGGCATATTATTTGATGGTCATGTTGGGGTGACACAATGACTTTTCTGGCTCAAGCTGTGACCATGGACATGTTATGTGATTTGATGTGTTTGGGGTGACCCAACAGAAAAACCTCAAGCATCCATGAACTATGCTCCAGAACTATGTTTTTGCAGCATGGTGTTGCCACAAAGCCGTGGCACCATGATTTCTGTGGTGCAGGCTGTGGCCATGGACATGATATGGGATTTAATGGTATGTTTGGGATGTCCCAACACGAAAACCCCAAGGATCCATAAGGATCCATGCTTCAGAATCATGTTTTTGCAGAATAGATTCACCACGAAGCTGTGGATCTGTGATTTTTGTGGTGCAAGTTGTGGCCGTGGATGTGCTATGTGATTTGATGGTGTATTTGGGGTGACCCAATTGAAAAACCGTGAGGATCCACGAGGATCCGTGCTTTGGAACCATGTTTTTGTAGAATGGTGTCGCCACGGAGCTGTGGACATATGATTTCTGTGGTGCATTCTGTGGCCATGGACAAGGCATATTATTTGATGGTGATGTTGGGGTGACACAATGCAAAAATCAAAAGGATCCATGAGGATTCGTGCTTCAGAACCATGTTTTTGCAGCATGGTGTTGCCACAGAGCCATTGCACTGTGATTTCTGTGGTGCAGGCTGTGGCCATGGACATGATACGGGATTTAATGGTATGTTTGGGGTGTCCCAACTGAAAAAACCCAAGCATCCATGAGGATCCGTGCTTCAGAATCATGTTTTTACAGAATGGTGTCACCACAAAGCCGTAGATCTGTGATTTTTGTGGTGCAAGCTGTGGCCGTGGACATGTTATGTGATTTGATGGTGTGTTTCGCGTGACCCAATTGAAAAACCCTGAGGATCCATGAGGATCCGTGCTTTGGAACCATGTTTTTGCAGTTTTGTGGAGCCACAAATTCATGGGGGCATGATTTTTGGAGTGCTGCCTATAGTCTAAGACATGGTCTACAGTATGATGTAGGTTTTATTTCATTCCAGCGTAGAAATCACATGAATTCACGAGGATCCATCCTTTGGAATCATGTTTTTGTGCTGCTGTGGTGCCACGAATCTGTGGGTGCGTGATTTTTGTGGTGCCCCTTGTAGACTAACACATGGCCTACAATATGATGGTGGTTTTATTTCGTCTCAGTGTAAAAATCATATGAATTAATGAGGATCCATTTAGATCTGACTTTTACCCAGACTCCTAAATAATCTACTTTCAATGCACTTTCTAACTAGATTTTGCCAGTTCACACAATAAAATCCAGTTGGCAAGTGGTCTGAAAGTGGATTATTTAGTGTGTATGACCACAACAACTATTGAAGACTACAGCAACAGGGAATACACTTATCTTCCAACCCTTGGTACAGATAACTGGAACTGTATTATCAGCTGTCTTCTGAGATTGCTTAAATGAGAGCACTAAGCTTTATCACTGCCACCTGCTGCTCAAATAGCCGTATTTCCAATAATTAAACATTCCCACACAAGCTAATATTCCGCAAAAATCTCACATCACAAAGCGCCGTTCTGTCTCCCTTCATTTCCCATTTTCCTGAAGTGCTTTTCAAGAAAAATTTAAAAAATAACTCACACAGATCCAAAAAGGGAAGCCTTTTACTAAGACCAGCCAACACGGCAGAGGCTTTCTCTAGAACTCATGCAATACCCAAACAAAATGCTCTGTCTTCTTGGTGCTTGGGGGGGGGGTCAACAGTGGGAGGGCTTCTAGTGTCCTGGCCTCACTGGTGGACCTCCTGATGGCACCTGGTATTTTTGGCCACTGTGTAACAAAGTGTTGGACTCAATGGGCCTTTGGCCTGATCCAACATTGGCTGCTCTTTTAAAGAATTTCCCTCGCTCACGCCCATGTGCGTTCCCACGCCTTCCATTGGCCAAGAAAAAACGTGCGTGACCCTGCGGCTGTTTTTTCGCCTCCTCTTCCCCCTCCCCCCTTCTCCGTCGCTCCTTGATGATGAAAACTCCAGCTGGCGTCCAAAACAAAGTGCGCAGCTAAACACAACGGGTATAGGCTGTTTCTGCCGCGCATGCGCAGTTGTCATCGAAGTCTCCCTTTTCTTTCCCCACCCCTTTTCCCTGTCTCTTCGTTGGGGGGAGGGGACAGCTAAGGTCTAGTAGCGAAAACCCCTCCCCCCCCCCCTCCGGGTTAACTGACAGCGTGACCGGCTTCGGCCGCGTCCCTCAACAAACATAGGAAGGATACAGGAGGACCTTCGCCGGGCCGGGCGCTCTGAGGCGACGAAGCAGCAGAGGCCTGGTTGCCGGCGAGCGGCTCGTAATCGAAGCGGGGAGGGACGGAATGACACAGGGACTTGGACAGCAGGTCCCGCATAGGCAATCATAAGGGGGCGGCGGCTTCTGATGCGTTCCTATCGCCTCAGGGCAGGGGCCAAGAGACGCCGGCTAAGCCCTACCTGAGGCGCCCTTTATGTTATTGGTCACCCACCCCCTGTAACCACCCGCTGGAGGCTGAGCTGCTTTCTTCGCTCCCGGGGCTCAGAGCGACTTTCACCCCGCCACAGGCACGGAGTGGGAAAGGAGGCGGCGGCGGCTCCCTGGGCTACGGCCGGCCTAGCGAGCTCCGGGCAGGGCAGGCTGAGAGGAAGGTGGGTTCAGGTTCTTGGATGCCGAGGGTGCCTCTCGTGGGGTCCGTTCCCTGCAGCTCCAGCGCTAGAGACGGCGGGGCATGAGCCTGCCGCAGCCCGAGGGTCAGGAGGAGGAGGAGGACGGCGGCGAAGGAGAAGAAGACGATATGGAGCCGCCGTCGGACGAAGCCCTGTCTGCGTGGCCTGGCGTGGAAGTTGCCGTGGACTCCGCGCTGGTTGGGTGCCTGCTGAAAGAAGAAAAGGAGAACGACGCCCTCGGGAGCTGTGGCCACCGCGGCTGGGAGCAGAACCTGAGCCCCGAACTACAGCAGGCGTATCGGATTCTGAGCGAATTTCTACTGGAAAAGCACCGGCCACTGACAGCACCTTTTCTGAGACCCGTTGAGGGCGAGCTATGTGAAATCGCCTCTTCCTCTTCCCAGAAAAACAGCGGGCATCAGCCGTCCCAAGAACCTCAACAGCTGACGTTGCTGAAGATGGAGGAGAAGTTTTCTGCCGGGCAATATACCGGGATCGCGGATTTCGTGGCGGATTTTCGATTGATGCTGGAGACCTGCTATCGGTTGCACGGGGTGGATCACTGGCTCTCCAAGCAGGCCCAAAAGTTGGAGATGATGTTGGAGCAAAAGCTGGCGTTGCTATCTCGGTAGGTGTAACCAAGACGTCCTTTTTGGTACTGGGCTAGCAAGAAGAAAGGTTATGATGATGTGTATGCTGTATGCAGAATAGAACAAATTGTAACTTATTTGACAGCGTAAGTTATATCTATGCACTTCTTGATTCAGGTTTGGATACACCAATACCTGTATTTCTAAGACTGCTTAGCCAAGAATGCTTACTAGGGAGTATGTCCCATTGAATTCAAGCACTTTGGTGGTGAGGCAATATACAAACAAATTATTAAGCAAGTTCTGTCTTATTTCTGGGTAAACATGCTTGGGATTGTCCTGCTGGTCTGGTTATTTTTTTTTTTTATGATTTGTTATAGAACTTATTTGAGATGCTGCTCCACTTAATGTATAGCATCAGAAGCATTTGTTTTCATGTTTGCTGCATATGAAGGTTTTGTCTGAAAACCCTAATCATGAATATAGGAAGCTAGCTGACTGTTATCAGAAATCAGGCTGAAATCTTTCTCAGGTTAGCATTCACATGTTTGAGATAACTGTATGTTCAAGTCAGACTAATTATAACACTAAAATACAAAGCACAAAATAAGATCTTAGGTTTAATATGTGGTTGGCTTGTGGCTTTAAAAAATAAAGCAATGCATGGACTAGGAATTGAAATTTGCAGTCATGATTGGTAGTGGTGGAAGGTGCCATAAAGCAGTCGACTTATGGCAACCCTGTAGGGTTTTCAAGGCAAGAGATGAACAGAGGTGGTTTGTCATTGCCTGCTTCTGTATAGCAACCCTGGATTTCCTCACGGCTCTCCCATCCAAGTACTAACCAGGGCTGACTCTGCTTAGTTTCCAAAAATCTGATGAGGTTAGACTAGCCTGAGCCATCCAGGTCAGCACAAATTTAGGACTACAGCATGTAATTATTTTAGAGGGAAAGGATGTGCTTCTGTGTGGTATAATCATTTGTTTTGGGGAGAGCATACACATTGCTGAAATACTGAACTGAAGAACTGAACTGAAGAACTTGATCTATCTCCTCTGCTGTGTGTCTAGTTAAGAAAGCAGGCATTTCTTGCTTAAGGCATCTTTTATTTACCTCTCCCCACTGCAACTGTGCGTTTGTTAAGTAAGCCTGTGATACTTTCCACAAATGCACTGGAGTCTCTAAAAGTAAAATACCCAATCATGCACATAATTAGGTAACTGTATGGGGCAGAAGTAAGTAAAGTTGGACTGGGCTTGTTCAGGTGCAAAAAGGACTATATAAGTGGATGGCCATCACAGTTGAATGAGAAAGAGGGTGTTGTAGGGTTTACTATTCACTGGCCAGCTTTACAGAACTGTTGAAGATAGGAGTACTATTAGCTGTACTGACAGCCAATGCTCCCTCTAAGCTATGGAGTCCTGTGAGCAAAAATTGTACTTTGTGTGCTACTGGCATTTAAGTTGTGAGCAGGTGATTTGGCTACTGCATAAATTAGTTTGCTCTGGAGACATCTTTTCTGAGCTAAGACAAAAATGTGTGAGCCAGAGGCTAAAATGACTGTGAGCTAGCTCACACTGACTCAGCTTAGAGGGAACTCTGCTGACAGCATATTTGGGGTAGTTAAGGACTGATACTAGTGACTACATGCTTGGTGGCATCTTGATATTGCTATACCTGCTGCTGTCTGCAGTTAGCAAGTTGGATGATTGCAGGTACCACCACACACAAGATCAGTCTTTCCAGACTGAATTTAAGGTGCTGGTTTGGCCTTTAAAGCCCTTCATGGCTGTAACCTACATATTCAAATGACCATCTCTCCTTGTATGAGCATGTGTGCAACTCCATTCCTCCCAGCAATTTTTTTTCTCTGTGCCCTCCTATGTGATGGCTGGTTCTAGTATTTCAGTAGTTGTGCAAAGTCTTTGAAACAGGCTTGCATTTGATGAAAATATTGCCCCTTCTCTGACTGTTTTTTTCAAAAGTATGTAAGCTGCATCATTCCAGGGGGCTTCTTTTCTTATTTTGCTGCTGTTTATATTGGAGATGGATTACTGTTGTGATGGTGACGTAGGTTATTATCATTATGTATGCACTTGAGCATTTTATTGTAATCTACCTTGGACCACTACATAAGGAAAAGCAGAATAAGGATTTTAATAAAAACAACGTGCCCCTGCAAGCCCACAGAGTGGAGTGCAGTGGTGCAGCAGTACTCAGTTCCTGGAAAGTGGGCAGTTTCTTTAGAATTCAGAAATGCAGGGTCATGGTACATGTTGGCACCAAATGTAGCTGTGTGGTCCTGGAGGAAAAATTTAGGCTGGTAGTCAGGAAACTCAAGGACAGGACCCCAAGGTAGCCTTCTCAGGATGATTTCATCACCGTTGGCCCAATATTAAATAGAGCACACTTTGTTTGTGATAACTCTATCAAAGTTGTGGAAATGTAAGGGTTTTGTGATACTTATATCAAAATTATAGAGATGTAAGAGTTTTGTGTTTGTGGCTGGATGGGTCAACACAGGCAACTGAATGTTAACCCATACAACAAAATTCCTTGCAAGCTGAAAACTTAGCGAAGAGAAAGGTTCTAACCACTTTCTGCAAAGATAGAGTAAAACTTGAAGGGAACTTTTCACATAGAGAAGCCCTTATTTTTTAACATCCAACCTAATAGAGTTGTGAAGAAATTGAAAGCTTGCATGCTGTTTTTCTGTCATAATTCTGACTTGCAAGTCCTTTCCCTCACTAAAGATACACAAGGGCTGGTGAATCTCAGATAGTAGTGGAGAGAGAGAATCCTATATTCTCAGAAGTATTATAGTAATTGAAAGAATAACAATATTAAGTGTGTGTGTTTGGGGTTGCAGGGTATTCTGTAGTCACATGGTTCTTTTTGTGGTTGATGGGAACTGCAAATGTGGCTCTCTGCAATCCTCAGAATGAGTACCACTGCAATACAAAGGTAGAACACCAGCAGGGGGTTGGGGGCTGTCCACTGTATTGCACTGCTTGTAACATGTATGACCATCTGCCAACTGGACAGAAGTCATGGGTGTGTGCTCAGTGCAAGGAGCTCCTGGTTCTCAGGGAACGAGTTCACACCCTCAGGGCCAAGCTGGCTGACCTGGAGAAGCAGAGACAGTCAGTCAGACACATGGATAAAACTCTCAGGGACTTGTTAGATGTGCCCTACTCTGAGAATGGCAGCCTTGCCACTGTCAAGGAGCATGAGGGTCATGGGGAAACAGGGCACTGTGCTGATGAAAAGGGGAATGTTCCCTCAGAAGGGACCCCTTCTTCAATTGGTGAACTGGTATCCTTTCGCACCAAGGAACCATCCCTAGGCAGGGATGGAGGGAGTCTCTTGGTAGTTGGTGATTCAGTCCTTAGGCATGTAGATAGATAGGTTGCAAACCTGTGTACTGATTGCATAGTGACTTGCCTGCCTCGTGTGAAGGTAGCAGACATTACATTTGGTCTAGAGAGGCTGGTAGACAGTGTTAGGGTCGGTGGTCATGGTACATGTTGGCATCAAATGTAGCTGTGTGGTCCTGGAGGAAAAATCTAGGCTGCTAGTCAGGAAACTTAAGGACAGGACCCCAAGGTAGCCTTCTGAGAAGTGCTGCCTGTTCCACACGCAGGGCCAGCTAGGCAGGCACATATTAGTGGGTGGATGAGATGGTGGTGTGGGGAAGAAGGGTTGACATTTGTTAGGCACAGGGATGCTTTTTGAAACAAGCAGGACCTGTACAAAAGAGACGGTTTCCGCTTGTCCTGAGAAGGAACCAGGCTGCTGGCGTTTAAAATTAAAAAGGTGGCAGAGGACTTGTTAAACTGAATCTTGGGGGAAAGCCAACAGGAGATGAAATGTCTCTGGTTCAGGATGGCTCATCTCTAAGAGATGAAGATGTAACTGTTACTGTTCTAGGGGGAAATGGATTAGGACTGGCCACTGAGAATGTCACAGACAATACTCTGCCTCACAAGGTCCAGAAACCACAGAAGTAAGGTTCCAGGCCTAACATATCTGGGAGATTATAGATGTTTATATACAAATGCTACAAGTATCCAAGGTAAAATGGAGGAGCTGGAGCGCTTAGTGTCAAAGGAGAACATAGAAATTGTGGGTATTTCATCAACTTGGTGGGATGAAGATAATCAGTGGGATTCAGTGATTCTTGGATATAAATTATATTGGAAGGAAAAGGTCAGAGGTGGAGTGGCTCTGTATGTCAGATTGAGAATGTAAGAGAAATAAATTCACTTACAGAGACTCTGTGGGTGGAAATAGTCTGCCCAAAAAGAAACTTAATTCTGGAAGTTTATCGCCCACCAGATCAAAGGTAAGAGGATGATTTAAAAACAGCAAAAGAATTAAGGAAAGCAGCTAGATGAAATAATTGTGTTGTAGGTGATTTAAAAGCACACATTGATTGGGTCGATATGTGTTCAAGTCAGGAGAAAGAGTCATTGGCTAACATGGTAAGAAACTCGGCTCAAATACATGGTATATCTATAAATCAAATAGAATATAAAATTAGTCTATTTGCTGATGATTTAGTTTTGTATATTTCTGAACCGCAAACTTCAATTTTATAATTAGAAAATATATTATCAACTATTAGTTTGTTAGCAGGACTTAATGTTAACCAATCTAAAAAGGTCCTATATCCTATTAATTTGTCTAGGGAAAGTGAACACTATATAAAAACTCATTTTTCATATCAATGGTTGACAAAACCCTGGAGTTATCTGGGTATTAAAATTCCGCGTCAATTGAAGGATCTATGGGTATTAAAATTCCGCTTCAATTGAAGGATCTATATAAAGTAAACTATCAGGAGTTATTGCAAGAAACTTCAAATCTATGCAATAAATGGAATTCATTAGCTTTAACATGGTTAGAAAGAATCAGAACACTAAAAACGTTTATTTTCCCCAAATTTTTGTATTTGTTTCGGACACTTCCAATTTGGATCCCAAAAGCCACATTTCAAAAATGGCAAAGCAAATGGAGAAAATTTGTTTGGTGTAATTGCTCAGTGAGGGTTACCTATTTAACATTACGTAGACCACCTCAATATGGTGGTCTCTCAATGCCAGATCTTAAGCTGTACTATGAAGCCTCTAAATTGTCT
>NW_015163623.1:63325-67451 GCF_001447785.1 Gekko japonicus
GGCAGCCAAGACTACGATAGCGTCATGCTGGAAGGAAACAGATAAACCATTAATTAAAAAATGGTACTCTAGAATTTGGGACCATTTGATTTTGGATAAAATCTCGGACTCTCTAGTAGATAAAGATCCTTCATTGGGACCTTCCTATTATTTGAAAAGATGGTATCCAATTCTAATCAAATTGGAAGAGATTCTTGAAGGGAATACACAGTCTACAAATTATCGTTATCTTAATCTCCTGAAAGTAAGTTGGTTAATTTAATAACCCCTAATGTAGTATTTGTTGTATTAGTTGTAGATATTTTGTTGTTAATTTAATGTTTATGTTTTTGTTGTGTATTGTGTATTGGAGGACTGTGATTTGAATGACGGTGTAACGTGTTTTTGCACCTTAACGTTTTTATTGAACGTATTTTTAATTGTTGTGAATTGTCGTATAGAAAATCAATAAATAATAATAATAATTGAAAAAGTCAGGAGAAAGAGATTGGGTTTCTAGACACTCACAATGATTGTGTCATGGAGCAAATGATCACTGAACCTCACAGGAGGGAGGAGATCCTGGACTTGGTCCTAAGTAATGCCAAGATCTGGTGAGAGATGTAAATGTGATAGCACCAGTTGGGAACAGTGACCATAATGCTTTTAAATCTAACATTTATGTAAATAGGGAACTGCTGAAAAAGACCAACACAACCACATTTTACTTTAGAAGGGGTAACTTCTCCCAAAAGAGAGGGCTTGTGAAGAAGAAACTGAAAGGAAAGGTAAGGAGGGTCAAATCCCTTCAGGAAGCTTGCAGACTATTTAAAACTACAATCCTAGAGGCTTATATAAATGTATACCACAGGTTCAGAAAGGTACAAATAGGTATAAAAAAGGCCTGCATGGTTAATGAACAAAGTAATAGAACCAGTAAAAGGTAAGAAAGATTCCTTTAAGTGATGGAAGGCTAGTCCAAGTGAGGTAAATGAAAGGGAGCACAGGCTTTGACAAATAGAATGCAAGTCAGTGATCAGACAGGCAAAAAGGGACTATGAGGAACATATTGTAAAAAAATATAAGGACCAATAATAAAGTTTCTTCAAATACATTAGTTGCAGGAAACCAGCCAGGGAGGCAGTGGGACCCTTGGATGACCAAGGTGTAAAAGGATTACTAAAGGATGATAGGGAGATGACAGGGAAGCTGAATCCATTGTTTTGCCCATCTTCACTGTGGAAGATGGGAGGTGCTTGCCCACTCCAGAACCACCTATTTCAGGCGGGGTATTGAAAGACCTGAGTCAGATTGAGGTGGCGAGAGAGGAGACCCTATGACTGATGAACAAAGTAAAAACTGACAAATCACCAGGTCCAGATGGCATACATCCATGCGTTCTGAAAGAACTCAAATGTGAATTTCCGGATCTTCTGACAAAAATATGCAATCTGTCACTAAAATCTGCTTCCATTCCTGAGGACTGCAAGGTAGCTAATGTAACTCTCATCTTTTAAAAAGGTTCCAGAGGAGATCTGGGAAATTACAGGCCAGTCAGTCTAACGTTGATACCAGGTAGGTTGATAGAATTCATTATTGAAGACAGGATCAGTAGGCACATTGATGAACAAAAGCAACTGAGGAAGAATCAGCATGGATTCTGTAAGGGGATATCTTGTCTCACTGATGTATTAGAGTTCTTTGAGGGGGTGAACAAGCATGTGGACAAGAGTGACACAATAGATGTTGTTTACCTAGACTTCTAGAAAGCTTTTGGTAAAGTTCCTTAGCAAAGGCTCCTAAGTAAACTCAGCAGTCATGGGATAAGAGGACAAGTCCTTTTGTGGATCAAAAAATGGCTAATTAATAGAAAATAGAGAGTGAGAATCAATGACCGTTTTCACAGTGGAAGGTGGTAAGCAGTGAGGTACCACAGGGCTCCGTACTAGGTCCAGTACTTTTGTTCATTAATGATTTGGAGTTGGGAGTAAGCAGTGTAGTGGCTAAGTTTGCAGATGACACTAAGTTGTTCAGGGCAATGAGAACCAGGTAGGACTGTGAGGTACTCCAGAGGGATCTTTCGAGGCTGGATGATCAGGTGTCAGTGTGGCAAATGAGGTTCATTGTGGGCAAGTGCAAAGTAATGCACATTGGAGCCAAAAATCTTAACATTGATGGGGTCCAAACTGTTGGTAACTGACCAGGAGAGAGATCTTGGAGTCATGGTAGATAACTCCCAGAAAATGTCAATTCAGTGTGCAACTGCAATAAATAAGGCAAATGCTATGCTGGGGATTATTTAGAAGGGAATTGAAAACAAATGAGCCTGCACCACAATGCCCCTGTATAAATCTATGGTGCAGACTCATTTGGAATACTGTGTACAGTTCTGGTCACCGCAACTAAAAAAGGTATTATAGCATTGGGAAAGGTGCAGAAAAGGGCAAATAAAATGATTAAGGGGATGGAACATTTTTCCTATGCAGAAAGGTTAAAGAGGTGAGGGCTCTTTAGCTTAGAGATGCAATGACTGAGGGGTGACATGATAGAGGTTTACAATATTATGCATGGGATAGAGAAAGTAAAGAAAGAAATACTTTTCTCTCTTTCTCACGATACAAGAACTTGTGGGCACTCAGTGAAATTGATGAGCAGTAGGTTTAGAACAGATAAAAGTAATTTTTAGAACAGATAAAAGTAACACATCGAATTCACAACTGCAGGAAGTGGTGGCAGCTACAAGCATAGACAGCTTCAAAAGGGGGTTGGATAAACATATGGCACAGAGGTCCATCAGTGGCTGTTAGCCACAAGATATGGATGGAACTATGTCTGGGGTAGTGGTGCTCTGTATTCTTGGGTGTTTGGGGGGCCACAGTGGGAGGGTTTCTGGAGTTCTGGCCCCACTGGTGGATCTCCTGATAACACCTGGGGTTTGAGCCACTGGGTGACACAGAGTGTTGGACTCGTTTTGCGATTGGCCTGATACAGCACAGCTTTCCTTATGTTTAGTAATGTGTTTTGTTCACTGCATGATGATATATCAACTTGTGGCCAAGTTCATAGGGAATATGCAGCCAACATATGCAGCAATTTCCAGCAGCTGCCATGTGGTTATTATGCCCACAGAGTTAAACACCAACTTTTTTCTCTGAGAATTCACAGTGTTGGATTTCACAGTGCTTTGTGAAAGCAAGTCTCTTCATTTTCCAACTGAAAGAGGCAGAAATATGTGATGGTAAAAATTGCCTTTGCCCAGAGTGGGGAGAGAGGAGATTGGAATCTCTGTTTTGGTTTGTGCGTATGATTGGGGCATACAAGTGTTCAATACACGTATGCAGAATAAGCTATGTATTCACTCTTTCATTAGTAATATTGTGGTAAGAGCAGAGTTCGCTGGATACAATGTTACCATTGCTGTAGAAACACAACACCCATTATTGGCGCTAATGAACAATAACATCAAAGTAAGCCTTGTAAGGAAGTTTTTAATAACCATTGTTCAGTCTTAGAAAAGCTGAGACTCATTGTATGATTAAGCATATAGGATGCTTAGGGTATAAAGATTTTAAACTAATAAAATGTTCTTAGAAGTCTGGAAGCCACAAAGTACACAAGGATGGGATTTTATTATGTAATCCACTTTACTTAAAAAGTAGTATAGTTCATAACATTCTCTGCCATGTGTGCTTACATATGGATCAAGGTAGCTCATTTCTGAGCCGTGATTGTAGAGACATGTTCCACGCCTGGTGGAACTCTCTGCTGGAAAACATCCTGCAGGAATTACTGTCTTTCCACAGGGCATGTAAGGCAGAGATGTTTCGCCAGGCATTTGGTTGAGGACAGTGATGAGACAGTATGACATCTGGCACTCTCATATACTCCCCCCATCCCTCGCAACCCCTCCCCCCCAGAAGGCTGGGGAGCTGAATTTTCCCCACCATCTTGGACTGCATACTGTTTTATTTATTGATCTGTTTTGGGGTAGTTTTAATGTTGGTTTTAATTTAAATTATTTATTGTATACAATTCTGTTTTAAGCTGCCCTGAGCCATACCTGTAGGGAAGGGCAGCCTAGCAAACCTAATTTAATAAATAAATAAATAATAAATAATAATGCTTATCTCTGATGATGGTATATAAA
>NW_015163623.1:67756-67865 GCF_001447785.1 Gekko japonicus
ATCTGCACGTTCCCCCAATAGCTAGCAATCCAAAACAGTCCAGTGGAGTCTGAGCGGTGGGTGTTGCCTTCTGACACACTTCCAGTGAGGTCAGGGTACGTGGCATATG